>NC_049198.1:26469730-26629856 GCF_009769625.2 Cygnus olor
ACAGCCTCGTTTATTTTTACTGAATGAACAACTCTGTGAACACGATTTCAACAGTGTTACAGCACTTTACTGAAGAATCTACACTGACTTAATTGAGATGCAAAGAAAAGTTTTACTAATTTTGTTGTTGTTGTTATTTTTAATCTAAATGGATGGCATATAAATTAATGCAGCCCACAGGGCACAGAAAGTAAAATGATTCATGTTCCTTATGTAGTAAACATTAACTGATTTTTTTTTTTTAAATCACCTTTGTAAATAAACTTTGTAGAGTTTTGCTGATAGCCTAATCTGTATTTAATTTAGTCATTTGAAATTACACCTGTGCATAGACAAGCTTTGCAAAAATCTCTAGAAAATGCAGCTGAGTGTGCTGTTTACCTTAACACTCTTAACAACAGCCAGGTGAAGTGCTCACTCTATTCTGGCCTCATCTTGTAGATGATGGAATGCATAAGTCTAAGGGACCATAAACTAGAGCCCTTCATTATTTTTTTTTCTTTATCATCTTCATAGGTTTGCTGAACAAAGTTTAGTTGAGACTTTCCATTAAAAATCTTTCAAAGCTGTTAGATACGGCAGCTCTACTAGCATGCAATGACATTAAGGAGAAAGTGCTGTACAAAGTCTAAGTATAGCAGTGAAGAAACCCTACTTTGTTAAATGATGAAAGAATTCTAATGAAAACAAAAGGAACAAAGAGAAACACCCAGTGCAGTGGAGATTTACAGTGCAGCAACTGCTTCTTTTCATGTCAACACTGAAGTGAATGACTAAATTCAATTTTGAGCTTTCAGAGTCAAGACTTCTTGACAAGCATAGCTAAAAAGAAAACACGCAGGATGAGTTAAAAATAAATATAACAGGCCATGCAAATATACCAACTTCAAAATAATATAATGAAGGTGAGGGAGAGAAGTACTTCTAAATACATTTTTCTAATCAAAAAAAAAAAAAAAAAAAAGAGGAGGAATCATTAATACATGCCTGATAAAGACAAAAACACAACCTGCTAAAATAGCTGTCTTAAAGGGGCTGCATTTAAATTCTGAGTATCAACAAATGCCTGAATAATGGACAGAGTTCAGGGGTGCATAATACATCTTATTACAAAGAGCACCTGCCAAGACCATACTGGCCTATAGTTTAAACATGTTCTACAATTAAAATACCTAAATCTAGAGGCCACCTGTTTCCTGTCTTTGTCTTCCCCAAGTGCCTTAAGTTTTACTGTAAACACAGGTGAGCAAAATAAGATGCTGCCTGATATTAGGGGACTTGAGGAATTTGCCCAACAGTTGAAGTCTTGGCTAGCCACTTTCTGACTCCCAACCCCTCAATTAAAACTGATGAGAGAAGCAGAATCATCTCTTTCTCTCCCATTTGCAAGAAATTTAGGTGGGAATTCCCACACCAGGTTGGGACAGCAGCTATCCATCCAGCAGCCTGGATTTGACTGTAACCAGTACCAGATGTTGCGGCAAAGGCATAATACAAAGCAGAGTGAGGAACTGTGGAGTAAACTTAGTTTTTCCCAGTTTTCCACCAGTTGCTGGGCAATGTGCATATGCTGAGACATAATACACTCTAGGAACTTGGGTAGTTATTCAGAAATTTACCAAAAAGCTGTCCAGATGGCAATCCAGGTTCACTGCTGACCAGTAAAACAGTGAAGGTTTGGTCTGTAGGATCCCTATCAAGAGGCTGTACTCTCATTTTAATTTTAGTCTAATTGTGAAATGTAAAGCACATTGAACACTCTAAAATTCTAGAAAATTTTTTTTTTTCCTCTTATATGAAGACGGCAAAGAAGTGCTGTCAGGTGAGCAGGAGTCTTGAAGGCTGGAAACAGAAACTGGAAAATACCTCTGCAGGCCCAATCTTTCCACAATGACATGGGAAACCAATTAATACCGGCAGGCAATCAGCACCTACTTGTCAAGAACATCAGTCACTCAGTTGTTAGCCCAAGACACCAGCCAAACAGACAGCCTGGTGATCCAGTGAGAAGCAACTCATAAAGCACTGCTTTTTTTTTTTTTTTTTAATATTCCCAATAGCCTGCCAACCCTGGATGAGAAGGCTCCACAACCTCCACCATCCAAACCTCTGCTCCTTGCAAGAGATTTTGCACAACGCAAAGTTTAGGGTAAAATGGAAACCCTGCGATGCTTGGGGCACATCCAGAGTGCTCCTGCTGCACCACTGCAGGATACACCTACTCAGATAGGCACATCCTTGGTTTTGCCAACTGAGGTGCCTGCAGTGCGGCTTTGGTTGCGCTGCACCAACGCAGTTGTTGGGCAAGGAGTTTTTATATTAATTTTTTCCTTCTGTTTTTAAACTTCTTTGGAGGACCCAGCAATACATCAACACAACAGTTTTGCAGAAAGACATAGAGCATTTAATTGATTCAATTAAAGTGTACAAAGATTACTGAAAGACAAAAAGGCACAAAACAGGTCCCAGTTTCTTACTGCCTAACAGCCTGATGATCCTGTGAACATGAAAGCAGGAAGCTAGTTGGCTCCATGTAGAAAAGCAGCAAAGTTTCCAAAGGGACTGGTTAAACTAAAAACCTACTGTTTTTCCCCTCTCTTTTCCTTTGTCCAATGAGGCTTCATCTGGTAAATTTTAATGTATAAGGGCACTTACTGACATGAGGTACAGTTCCAATACAATAGCAAATTGATTTACAGCATCTCTACACAGAACCTGGCAACAGTACCAAAATGCTGATAAGGTCTTGGACGTGAACAAACACTTACTAGCAATTACATTGAGACCACAAAAATCACCCTCCTCTGAGCAGCTTCTGAGCCAAGGGATAAGGAAAATGACCCAATAGTTAATGTACATAGCACATTTCAGGAAAGATTATAGCTATTATTATTACACTGCTCTCTTCTCATGTAATATCACAATTGTTAGAGGGTTGCTGATTCATACCCTGAAATCACAAATAGCAGGCCCATCTCTCTTAGTTTGCTCTTTTAAAAAGAGGACTCATGAGAAAAGCAACAGTTGCATTCACAGCTCTTGATGGTGTCTTTGCAATTCCAAAATGTTACGTCTCCCCTGCTACCCACTTCTTGCAAAACACTTGAAATAGAATCATAAATTAATTTTTTTAAAGGCTTCAAAATAACTTAATTGTTGTATATATCATTGGGAAAATCTTGCATTGAGTATTAAACACTATCCTTAAAGCTACTTGGTCATACAGAGAGCAACTACAGACATTTAGAAAAGCAAACACAATTATATTTCTAAAGTGCTATGGAGATTAGAAAATGAGCCGTCAGAGGTAAACAATATTCTCTTCTCCTCTGTCTCCACTCTTCATGTCCTGCAGACTCTCAGGCTGGTGGTTCAGTAGCAGTGCTTCAACCCGTGGTGTCTGGATGGATCCATGGCTCGGACCGCTTGTTTGGGGACCCTGGGTTTGTGAGGCATTTAGATCTGTAACACACAAAAGGACACGTGACAATGCATCTTATTCCATGCCCGTGCGATCATTAAGAACAAATTTTGACTTTTAATTAGCAGCGTGCTGAAGTACCATCTCCTATCTTGTGTCTGTCTAGAAAATAAAACATTTCTGTACTGTTGAACTATACAAAAGCCTGGTGAGAGGTAGGTTGCCAAAATTTACAGAAATCTGTTAAAGTCTTTTCGTTGTCATCCGAGGATCTTGATCAGTGTCACTATTTTACAATAAAATAGATTTTTACCCTTACTTTGCCAACCAGACACACACTAATGGACAGGCATAAATGCTGTCAGAGTTGTGCTGGAGGGAAATGTACAGTACATAATTGGTACCTTTATTAGCAAGATAATCCAATTGTAAAATTAATACAGTTTCCATCATTACACGGAATTTTATTTGCAATTCTTATTTTCATGTATGCAAAAGAATCAAGTGAGCAAAGCCCAGGTAAAAGTCTACTGGACTTGCACTTGCAATATGTAATAGCTTTATAACCAGTCAGCTTTTTCTACCAGTTTTATCTGTGCTTCTTTGGGCAAAACACCTACTCTATTCTTGTCTCAGTCTTTTAGCTGTGGAGATAGTACTTGTAACCAAATGCTACAAAATTACTTCACAAAGACTTTTCATTTGTTATCTTCCCAATTTTCTCCTGCAAATGCAGTGAACCAGGTACTTTTATTTTTTTATTTTTTTTTTCCCCAGCAGAGCTTTGAAGGCTGTTGCAATGATTTATGGGTTATTCCAATAAATAAATAAATTTTTAAAAAGGTTGGATTTTCTTTCCCAGTCAGATGTCTGTACCATTTCAGGACATCAGGAACTACACCGCTGTAGTTGGCTCTTCTACATCTTCATTCCTACAAATCAGCAGTTGCCATAGAAACAAGATGCATGAGAAGGGAGCATGTATCATCATACTTACGTATGAGAAAAGTCTGCAATGGCCATGCTGCAATATTTGGTCCATTCTTTTTACTGCAATCTCAGCCCAACCTGCCCCTACTACTAAAACAGGGTTAACACCTCTTTCTTACCTCTGGGAAAACAACTCCACAAGAAGCAGCAGAGCTGGACCCCTGCCACAGTCACCATGGTTAACACCAGAAGCAAGCAAACCCAGCTCTGGGGGCCTTTGGGCTTTCTGTCATTCATTCACGCCATTTTGTGCCTGCCGCGGTCTCTACCCCTTCTCACATGTGTGCAATAAAAATCAATTATAAAGGAGATACTTGTTGGTTTTTTTTACACACTGTGTCACTCTAAATGGTGGCAATTTACAATGTCACCTGCCCACAACTGGCACTCCTGTGATGCACACAGCTCTCACCAGTCTTGTTCACTGAGTTTACAGAAAAACAAGTTTCCTGGCACCCTGCAAAGCCCAGGCTCTCCAGCGTTTAGAGTGGTGGGAGAAGATTACAGGACAGACATGTGGGAACATGTCGTATCACAGCCTGCCTTCAGCATGTTCTCTGCTTTGATATTTACCCAGCTAAGGGGAGCAAACAGGCTTTGGTGCTTCATGCCTGGTGTAAGCTGCAGGCACACCGTATCATCTGCTGAGATTTCAGGGTGGGTGCCGGGGCAAGGTATTTATGTACAAGCAGTGCTTGGTCATACTAGGGTTGTAGTGAAATGAGGTCCAAATTCCCTTTCTTTTACTCTTTTACACTGGATTTAAAGGATCAAGTTTTGGCCTCAATGAAAATCCAGAATAAGTCTTGACTCTGGATTTGCAATATCTAACACAGAAGGATTGGACTCTCTTACTTGAACAGTCCTGCTCTGTTAGTTGACATTTGCATTTATTTCTTTGTAATAGCTGTATTAGAAAAAGATTATGATTTGCAGGCTCAGATTCAAGAAACCAGAAATATCCTACATCTGCTTGTCTTTACGCAAGCTGGATAGTTTGCTTCTATTTATTCAGTAAAAAGAGTCCTCAGCCTCTGAACACTTATATTTCTGGGTAATTTTGCCCACATTAATATTCCTTTTAAGTCCTGCAAGTCCATTCATCTTGACAAAGTTATGTGCATAAGAATATCATGCAGTAAGCACTTATTTGAAAGATCTGTTTCCAAAGTTTATGAAGTACATAATTGGAGATGCCTAATTACAAATTTGAAGAAACCTAGAAAAGAAAGAGAAACACCTTACACAGTTATTTTCTACCATCAAAACTAAACAGTAATTGCTTCACCAATTAAAACAGTAGCTGTTTCCAAACCATTTCTCATTAACTGGTACAACACTAAGCAACAGAGCTATGCAGTGAAAACTGACAGCATTCTGGAAAAACAAATCAAATGCTGTCACTGTTGAAATAAGTGATTTACTGCTAGTTTAGCTGTTTTTTTCTATTCTCTTTATTTATTCTTTAGTCCTTTGCACCCTGAGAACCTGAGCAGCAGGACACCATCCAGGAGGCACCAGCCCTGCCACCACTGGGGGTGACAGCAGTTTCACAGAGTAGGAAGGACCTGCTCAACCCAGCAGATGAGGGAAGGGGCTATGTTTTGTGTGGCACACAGCACAGGCTCTCAAAAAGCAGTGTGTCCCTGGGCTGAGGTCCCCAGCCTGCCAGGTGCCCTGCTGGAGGCTGCCCAAATGGAGACCAGCCAGCCTCGCAGGAGGCAGAGCAACATGCCAGGGGACCAGCTGCTCAGGGACAGGTGGGAAGACCGGCTGGAGTCAGTAATAAGCCTCAGAAGGAGGAAAAGGGGAAAGGGAACCTGCTGTAGGGTGACCCAGGTGCCAGCCAGCATAGGCTCTTGTCATGCAGAGCAGCGACAGCATCCAAAAAGGCTCCCGTAGCTCCCCTGCAGCATGGGGAAGATGAGCTGCCCTTGGCCCCAGGCAGACAGCTCTTTAAAAATACTCCTCCAAAAGAAGGAAGAACCAGGCTTGAAAGCACCACCTGCTGGCTAATGAAGAGTCTCAAGGACTAAGGATGCCCAAAAAAATAAAAATTAAAAAAAAAAAATCATGAAAACGAGCCATTTGTCCTCAGAGTCCATGCGAAGAGCAAGGCAGAGGACAGCAGGCAAAGGGAGCTGCTGCTGGAAAGGGGCTGCCCAGAAACTCTCCAGCACTGTGCAGGCAGCCAGGCTGGCAGATGCAGCACCGGCTCACCCATGAACATTGCACCAGCTCCAGTCCCGAGCTCCTCTCTGCAGCGCTGTGACAGACAGTCAGGGCTCGGAAAGGATTTAAAGCTAGGTCAATAAAGACCATCTGCCTTTTTAAGAGCCTCCTCCATCACGATCTTAATTCCCCTGCCAACGTTAGACACAAAAGGAGCTTTGCAGTCTTCCCTTTCTTACATTTAGCATTTATTTGCTCCTTTCTTCCACGCTGCCGTGGGGGTGATGCTAGGGCTGGCTGTGCTCGGCTCAACAGTGCTCCCACCAGACAACATCACCAAAAGCGATGCTGCCTGCACCCCTCCTGCCCGGCCAGGCAAAAACAAACACCAGAAAAATCCGCTCATTCAGTCTAGGGCTGGCCAAACTCCCCAGCAAAGCAGGATGTGCTTCAGTGAAGCTAGAGGCTAGGTATTAAATGATCGGTAGTAGCACTTCAACAATAACCATCACTTACATCCAGCTTTTTCTCTTTTTTTTTTTCCCCTCAGTCAAGGTAATTTTATTTAAAAAATAATAATAATTAAAAAAAAAAAAAACCATATTCCCTGCTTCCTCTCACCCCCAATTTTCTCAAAAGTAGTTGGAGGCTGTTTCAGCAGGATTCTGGAAGAAATTACAAATTGCCTCATGAACATTCCATACTGCCAAACCAAATGCTAAAAATGAATCCCCCCACTCCTTGTTTTCCATGAGCATAGATACAGTGCAATGAGGCTAGGTATCAGGCAAAGGTAGACAAACATTTTAAGCCCCCAAAATACATTTCTAGGCAACCTAAATATATCAATAAGAGCCATACTGTACGCTTGGAACCTGTGTGACCAGCTTACATGGGATTTTCTAGGAGGACCTCAGTTCTACCCCCGGGGTCTGGTCCCAAATTCAGAGAACCAACGGTTCCTGCCTAAAAGCATGCTAATCTTGTATGGGAAATGAAAAAAGTGGCATTACGCATCCTAACTACCTTATCCTACCCTTCCTGTAACACCAAGAGACAGGATTAGTGGCATAGAATAAACCACTCAGAAGGTGAAAGACAAAGCAAAGGAATTTGCAAAATCTGAGATCAATACATACCAAAACAAACATAGCCCGTTATCCTGGGCTGGGGGCTGGTGGTGGTACAAAAGCCAAGTAAACAACTCATTAGTCACACTGATTCTCACCTTCTGACTGTTGTCATAGGGTGTAATCATTTCCACATCAAATAAATGCCACAGATTTTCTCCTTCACCTCTCTTTTCCCGGAGAATAAGACCTCTGCAGGTAACCCTGAAGTGCCCACAGTGATGGTTACAGAAAGAATGGGAAGATCGCTTGGCGTTTAACCAGGCGTTAGGAAATACTCCAGACAACAAAACCCTCTCAAGTGTCTATGTTTCTAATAGCCCTTTCTCCTCCAGCTCTGATCCCAATTTTATCGTAGGATAATTTAAGTTGGAAAGGATCTGAAAAGGTCTCTGGTTCAACCTCCTGCCCAAAGCTGGGTCATATCTAAGGTCAGGCCAGGCTGGGGCCTTTTCAAAAAAAAAAAAAAAAGAGCAAAAAAAAAGTAAGGAAAGAAAGGAAAGAAAGGAAAGAAAGGAAAGAAAGAGAAAAGGAAGGAAGGAGGGAAGGAGGGAAGGAGGGAAGGAGGGAAGAAAAAGAAAGAAAAAGAAAGAAAGAAAGAAAGAAAGAAAGAAAGAAAGAAAGAAAGAAAGAAAGAAAGAAAGAAAAAAGAAAGAAAGAGAAAGAAAGAAAAAGAGAAAGAGAAAAGGGTGAAAAAAATGAAAGAAAAAAACAAGGGAAAAGAATGAAAAAAGAAAAAGAGGAAAGAGGAAACATTACATGGGCTACATGAACAGCACATACACACTCAATGACTTTGCTGTGACTTTCAGAGATCTGTGTCACATGTTGGCCATCTTTGTACAGAAAGAGAGATTTACTCCACTTCCAGCAAGATTCTTAAAGCCATTATTTCCCGAGGGGGTGGGGTGTAGATAGAATTAGTTTTTGGTTTGACCATTTATTTCTAACAACTGGTACCAGTTTTTATACCAAGTTCATCTGGACTGACAGCTGACACATCAACTTCAGGCCAGAGCTATATGAAATGGCAGAGTTGCTGTATTTAATCCCCCCGCCGGCACTCATGCATAACGGAAAGCATGGGCAGACACCTAAAAAACAGTGCTAAGTCTACCAGGTCTGGGATATTCTAAGGAATCCAAGGGAGACAGGCTCTCAATTGCCATCACAATTCAATAGCAAATGGCAGCCTAACTCCCGTAAGTTCCACTGAAAGTCCACACCAGCAATCCTAGGGCAGCTGTTTGTCTCTAAGGATGTTCCCAGTGATTTCGTGCAGATTCTTTTGCAAGAGCTGATCTTCCAGGGAGCTCTGGGCATCTCAGTCTTGTTCCCTTTCCTCCCGGCAAAAGGCACTGTGATCAGTTTTGATTGCATTTTTAGTTGATAGAGTCTATTGTGATGGATATTGCATTGATAGACTTGCGATGGATCTCCCATTTTTGGGAGTTCGGTTGTTTGTGAGCCCGCTAGTTGGTAGGAGGAAGTGAACAACATGTGGCAACATCAGATGTGCTGGGGCAGCACAGCCCTTTGCCCATGGAGGGAATAACCAGGACACCGGGTCTCAGCAAAATGCTGGGAAAACATTTTGACCTTGAAGCTAACCATGGAAAGTGGAGCCTCAACCCACTAAGACAGGAATGCAATCTGAGAATGTTAATGCTGCTATTTACTTGTAACCAGCCCAACCAGAGGAAAGAGGCAGCTGCATTTCTCAGGCAAATAAGTACTTTCACGAATAAGAGGTCATTTCACAAAAAGCAGGTGATCAATTAGGTCATAACAGATCCTAGGTTAATTAAACTCATAAGATTTTGGTGACTTTTTTTGTTGTTGTTATTGTTAGGAGACACAGAACAGAAAGAATCTAAAGCCTATGATGATGGTCTGACACATACCCCCCTTCTTCATGTCTGTTCTTTGGATTTTTGATCATGGTAAAATTGCTCAAAATGTCTTTATTCTACATCTTTCTGCTCTTTGTTTAGCTCTTGGGTTCGACAAAACAATGTGAGTCACTTTTTTGGGTTTGCCTCATAATTCTTCAGAGAAGTTTGGTCTAGACAATTTGGACCAAACTGTTGGCCAGGAAGAAATCCACATTATTCCACTGAAAATGCTTTTTCATAAAGCTTCATAATGGTTCCAACTCAGTTATTTGATACCTGTCTTATCAGATTTTGAAGTCATATGATGATGCAGCCCTCTTCTTTTATTAAAGCTCAGCAAACACTATTTCTAACATGGGTGATATCAAAGAAAAAATTGAAAAAACATCTCAAGCTCAGACACTGTCAGTGATACCTCTATAACAACAAATTCACAGCATGCCCAAGCCTAGGTCAAAATACTTTAAAATTTTAACCTACTTACATGGCTACAGTATCATTTGTGTTAGCTTTAAAGCACACAGCTTCTGAACTATTTTTGGCATGCTGTTTTTTAATGTATATCAATGAGGGACTTAAAAATAGGTCTGACTTGAAATCATAACTTGTCTGTGTTTTAAATACCCACAGTCTCACCTTGGCAGGGCATGCTGCCTGCCAGCTCTCTGTTTCTGCTTAATATTAATTTATTTAGGTATGAATTCCCTATTAAGCTTTCTTTGTGCTAAGCTTTGAAGCTTTAGATGGTCAATTACAGACATACACATGGTCCAACAGGTATTCTGCTAACAATGAACACATGTTTTATTGACCTACTTCTTTTCCAGCTCATTAAACACAGCTGCACTCAAATGATCAAGAGAAAATAACCGTAAAACCCCAAGAACACCCTTCCTGCAGAGGATCACAAAGAACGGTACCAGCTGCCTTTGCAGAGCCACCACTCCACGCGGCCCTCAGCACCTCTCCAGAGGCAGAGCCATCCACCCAACTGATCACAAAAGCGAGCAGCAACAGGTAAAAACCTGGAGCCTCCTCCTTTAGGAGCCTAATGCAAGTATCCAAGGCAAGCTGCAGCAATTTCCCCCCATCCCATGATCTGCAGAAGACACCCGACCAGCAGACTGAAGCTACAACAAACTGCAGCCAGTGGTGAAAGGTCCAGCCTGACTGCTTGCTGGAGAAATGGAAAGTTCAATTCCCAGAGATTTAACAGCTGATGAAACCAGTTCACCTCTCTGCTGCTGGTAAGCAGAACCCCATGCCTTCCTTGCCAGCCTCCCCACTTTGCACCCCAAGAATAAAACATTGTCATGAAGCTTGCTTTCCTTCCCACCCAAAGAAACAGCATTAACCTTGAAAAAAAAAGTGTCTCTGGCACAAAATTACTCCCTTTGAAACAAAATGGGACATTTACACATCAAAACTATTCTCTAGAGCTGTCTGTTACCACAGGTAAGCATTACTGTGCTGATTAACCTCACTTCGTATTTTATGGTGTTGTGTTTTGTTTTGTTTTAAACTACAAGTTTGCTTTGAAATAAACATTAAATCAAAGTCCCTGGAAAACAATCAGTTTTGTCCCCAGCTTTTGGCCAGTCTCTCAGGTGCAACGCATAGGAGTAAGATCTGGAACTTAGTAAATATTTTCCTGAAGAAACAGGAGGGCACAAATGAAGGGGCATGTCATTTATAAAACATTCTCAAGCCACCTCCTAAGCACCTTGGCTTTATACAGCGGTTTCCCAACAACAGACCAGCTCCATCATTTTTCACTCTTAAAAGCTGACAGGATCAAAACTGAGTAAGTGGTACAAGAATACTAAGCCAATATATGGAGGTTGCTGCATAAGCAAAAATAAGGCAAAGCACCTGTTTCAAATCAATTGCATGGTAATTTTAACCTTTAATAGAAGCTCCTCTTTATTGATTAATACAGGAAAAAATATGGGCATTGCTATGAGTAAGTATCTGAAAAAAAACTCTTATCTGATGGTCACAGAGGTAATTGCTCTCCACTGAACTCAAAAGACAGGGAAATATTCACTAGTTTTTGACTGCAGATTGAGTCAACCACTTTTATCTGTTTTAAATCTGGTTGTTAGGAAGTGTAGACTGTGACGTTTATTTCTTGCAGTCAATTAAAAAACAGCAAGAACTGAACAGCTAATATTCCACAAGTTTTGCTTTGTAAGCACAGAAAGTTTCAGGGTGTGATCAAATATTTTGAAATAGTTGCCCTTTTTAATTGTTTGCTAACCACTCTGTGGACATCTAACTGCTGTGAGAACAGTTGGCATATAAGCTATAGGGAAGACCATACATCAAAGCCAGAAAAAAAAAAAAAAAAAAAAGGCACAATTATCAAAAAAACATATGCCTTCATCCCTTCAGCCAAGTGCTTTTCTCAAATAAACTGAAAGTACTTGGGTCCACTTTTCTTTTTTCTGCTCCCACTTATCACTGCTACGGGCAACTCTGGCCTTATAAGCCTGAATTCATTACCACCTCCTTCCACTTTGCCTTTGCCACAGGTTTTCCTCATCTCTAGTCCCACAGAACCACTTCTGTAGACCCAGATCTGCTTTAGTCTAGCTCCCTTCAGTGCGTTCCCATCCACTCACTTCATGCTTCAGCTCTGCCCTGGTCCCATCCCACTGCTACAGAGACCAGGCCGTTTCCCCACAGCAGGAAAAAGTGATGCTGTATTTTAAAATACCTTCTTCCATTCATTTTGGGAGGCGGGTTAAAACTGCCCATCTTTAATGCAGAAGCCTTTCTCAGGACCTTCTCCCCCTTCCAATCCCTCTGCTGTGTTAAATGGCAAGTTTCTTTGCACAGGAGATATCTTCTCTGCAGTTATTGCTGTCAGCAACAACTATCCTGCCATTCTCAATTAAAAAAAAAATTGCTTTTCATCCTTGCCAAATCTACAAGATGCCTTGTCTGTCGTGTATTCTTTTAACACAGAATATATTCAATGACTTTTCAAAGTGCATGGGTTTCTTTGATTTTTTTGTATGGTAGACCCTAAGCAAATATATCCAAATCACATTGATTTTTGTGGCATTTATGTTCCAGCTCTAAAGAACACTTCAAGAGGATACTCAAGGAATCTCAGCAGGTTACCACTGGAGATCTTCTTATTTGATTAAACTAAAAGAAAAAACTTCCATTCCAGCACCAAGGCTCCTCCTTTCTACTGCCCCACCAAAAATTTACACCTATTGGAAAATTTTCTGTAGCATCTGGGGAGGCAGAACAAGATACTCCATGAAATCTCCCCTAGCAATTTGGCTAGTGCCAATATAATTTATGTGGAAGGCAACTGGATGCTCTTATAATTAGTGCCAATAAAAGACAGACAGACAGACAATCTTCCCCAGTTTCTCAATAAATATTTAACAGCAGATGCTGCTAAGGTGGTTTCATATTACTGAGACTTCATTACTTTTACACAACATGCTACAGGCCATTTCCTGGAATATGTAAAGTATTATACTAAATAATTAAAATGAGATTGTCCTTTTCAAAATAAGCCAGACAGATACACTTGGTGATTCAGCTACATGATTTTCTTGGGTGTGTTTGCATACTTGGTATCTTGCAAAATTTGATCATCCATAAACAGCTTCTCCCAGCCACTAGGATGGATTATTTATTCATACTTGTTAATCTATTTCAGGTTGTAACTACCGTAATAAACCATATAAAAAACATTTTTAATGTACTAATGCAGGACACCCAACCAGGTCTCCACCCACAGCTCACATTACCTACGGAAAACATGGACGTCCCAAGGATTCTTCCTGACATCAAACAAGTAACAATTGTTTTGTGCCTGCTTCTCCTCAGAGATCACCTCTTTCCCTTTGGACTTACAGCTGAAGTCACAGCTCTGCACAACCCTGAGCTGGAGCTGCCTGACCAGAAACCAGAAGGAGCAGTCCTTTGGCAAATGACTCCCTGTGTCTTCGGCTTCAAAACTTGCTTCTCTCCCCCCTACAGTTCTCTGTAACCCAGATCCATTGAAACAACCTTGCTTAAGTAAAGAATAAATCTGCATATAAAAGATGACGGTCCACACAATTCTGAACTCACTAATGCCAGTAATTCCACTGAATTCAAAAAACACTGCACTGAAATTGCTGGAATCATAAATACAAGCAAGCTGAGAAAGATTTGGCCATCATTCTGTTGCTTACGAAGTCTGCAGGCAAGGCACCTCTCAGTGCGATGTACACATTTACACCAATTCCAGCAGTACCCCAAAGAGGGGATGGACAATCTTTACATTCCATTCATCACTTTGAAGACATGGCAATATTTTAAACTTCCCTCCTAATGAATGAGCTTTCAGTGGGAAGATATTAGAAAGAATAAAATCAGACAGGTATTGCACAGGAAATTCTGTACTTACATTAGCGTACAAAAAAAAAAAACAGTACATCATTAACTGCCTTAATTAAAAGGTTATGCAATACCACTGCATCTACTGTGGTTACATTCAGAAATAAGAAGTATTTTGAGAAGAGAAAATTAGTAACAGAAGAACAAAACCCTAATGTTGCAGAGCTGAAAAGCAAGTGTTACTTGAAATATACTAATTGCGGATGACATATAACGACGTATTTTTTGCTTTGGTATCACACTGCCATGTGATTTAATCCCTTTTGCCATCTGCTTTAAACAAATGGCAGTGTTATTCCCAAGAGGAAAAAATACTTCCCCTGTGATTCACTTCCACTAAGTATCCCACAGACACTGATGTCTTATAGCAGAGCACAAAACTCAGTGTTCTGTGATATGAAGAGGAGACAAAATTGCTGCTATCAGTTACAGCAAATTGTTCTATTAAATCGATGTAATTTTGAACCCAGGAGCTATGGGTGCTGATATTCAGTTACATATTCTTATATCTTCCCGTTTCAATTTATTCTCATAACAACTTATGATGGGCACTGAACGGGCTGTGTGCTTACCTATGCAGCCACCCATGTTAAGAGCAGAAGGAATAAGCACAAAGGGCACTATTAAATTTAGAATTAAATGGATGTTCCTAGTTTGACATCTACTCAATCAAAAGAGACAGCAAATTTAAAGTAGCTCAACATATCACATCTGCACAGGAGGCTCCCTGACAATCCTGGAGCTCCATAGTCAAGGTATCCTCTGCTTTTAAGAGATTTCAATCCTTTCCACTTCTCAAGTAAAAGAATGGAAAGAATTCACATTCCATGCAAAGCAAACAATTAAAAAAAATCACCGTTAGAAATGTTGTGAAACACAACAGAAAAATAAAACTCAAAATAGGCAGAAAAGCATCCTTCCGTACCATTCTGCAGGTGATACGGGACTGGTTTGCTGTTGGCTACAAAGGATGATGTTTAAACTGTGGACCAATAAAATGTGTACTGTGCAAGGTACAATTACAGTTCAGTTCGGAGGATGAGTAGGGCAAATGTACTCAAAAGGAGCTCATACAGCAATATCATTAAAGAAATTAACTGACAATGGTCACATATGCAGAACTGTGATGACCTTTTTTGTAAGAGTTAGTCATTATTTAACAAGTTCCCACTGATGAAAGCCATCTTATTCAACAAAGTCCTGAATATCCCATTAACCACCCCTAGTGCTGGCAGCGGTATCTGCCCTGAGTTACCAAGCTCCAGCCCTTGCCAAAATCCTGTGCTGACTTGGAACCACAGGGAAACAGCATGTATGTTTTCAGATGACTTTTCACACTGTAGTACAAAGCATATTTCATGTGATTTTTATCACATTTGCATCAGTTTTACATTGTATAAATGTACTGACATCAACAGATTTGTCTTATGCAATGAGCAAAGAGCCAGGCCCATGCAGCACCATTCTCATCTTCCCTGATGTAAACATATGCAGATACTTCTATACAATGCCATTAGGCCATAAACAATATTAAGGTAGCCAAAAAAACAATGTGTAATTCTGAACCTCATAGCAGATATTATCAATGGGAAACTAAAACAAATTAATCTCATTCACAGTTTTAAGAACAGGCCCAACAGAGCAGTCACCTCTAGCACAATCTGCCTTTAGGAACAGGAAAGGAATTTCTTATGAAGGATAAAGAAAAGAAATGAAGTTACAGGACACTAAACATTGCTTCTGTGATTGGTTTGCGGTTTTGCTTTTTCTATAGTGAATTAAATATTTTACAACTCTAGAAACCACTTTCTTTGATGAAAACCACTGTAAATGGATTGTTTTGCCAAAATCAAACTAATTTGCTTATATGCATATATGTACAAATTACCGTCTCTCAAAAATTAAAAATGTGTTATTCAAATAGAGCCCTATTTTTTTCTCCCTGTTTTTGTATTTGGCTGTTTATGGAGGTCATAGCGTTTTCTATGTTCCCCATAAAGATTTAAACTGCATTTTTCACTATACCATGTATAAAGATCCTTCATGTTAACACTGCAAATGTTTGGGGAAAAACTTCCATAATCAAGTTTCAGTGCGGTTTTCCAGACCTTTCACTTTTCAACTTTATTCTTGTAGGTACAACTTATGAATAATAAATAAATAAATAAATAAATAAAAGGTGAAAAAATAAAAGGCAGTACTAGGTACTGCAGTGTTGTTCACTTCAAAGCTTAAAAGAATTAAAATTGCATTGATTTCTGAAATCAAAGAGGTGAATCCATAGGTAGATCCTTAGGCATTGCTCCAGGTAGTCAACCCGACATGTCAATTAAATGTAAGATGTAATTTATTCAATTCTCATTCTAGTCTGACACAAAACTTACACTTCCCCTGATTCCTAATTAGCCAAAGTACTTGTCTTCTTTCATGCAGATAATTTCATAACCATTAGTGTAAAGCATTAACACATTTTTCTTTCAATCATATTTTCCTCCTGTTGACTGACACACCTTTCTTTTTTAGTGAGTGTAGTCGTGCCAGTTTCAGCTTTGTGGGAACTTGCCCCAAGGTCTTTAGTAAAGTTCCCTCCCATACACTTAAAACAATGATATATAATCATGATGTTACCAATGTGAAGAGACATATGTCTTACCTTAGAAAATATGAATGGAAAATTATGCACTGGAGGAATGTAGCTACTTCCATTTGGGTATATTTATGAAGCTAAACTGCACAGTATTTAACTTACAGTATAATGCAGCATGACTAACTCCTTGACAACATGTTCAGGTGGTATTTCTCATTAAATAATTTATTTTTTTTTGACAGACCAGACTGCTTACAGGATGCCTAATAATTCTATGAAAATTAATCAAAACCAACAAGTTCCTTTTGTGTACTGGGCACACAAACTTACTATACACAAGATCTGGCTATGTATGTAGCTGGTACATGGCTACTCCCAGTAAAGCATACTCAGTATTTTTTTTTCTTAATTCTTTTTTAACTTACTATTTAGGACTGCTTTTGGAAAGATGATTATGAGACTTTGTATAGAGAGCTGGTTGAAAAATACAGAAAAATGTCATGACATTTCATCAGTATAAAAATATGAAAAGTTTCAGCTAACTTTCAAATTCTTTCTAGTCCTTCTTTCATAGTATCCTTGCTCGTTTTCTTTCACAGCAGTCAAAGCTGACTTTATCTTGCAGAGGAGTCAGGAAAAAGAGGCACAAGTCACTTCTTAAACTGCTAAACTCTCTGGGGAAAAAGCACGGCCAAAAAACAACACAAAGGAATCCGCTTTCTAGTTATAAAATGTTCATACTATTTAACTTGATTCCCATTGCTTATGAATGAGTGCTTTACTTAATTTCGATGTGGGGAGCCATTTGCTGGGGCTATGGATGCCATCTGTCTTTCAGGGGGATGCTCAGCGTTCTTCTCATTCCCTGCTCCCTGTATGGTGGCTCCTAACGCATGACAGAAGCAAGCCTGAATCATGCAAACTCATGCACCGCATGATCAGAGCATAAAATACTTGTCACCCTCCAAGTCACAAATGTGACTGCGGAATGTGATGGCACATCCTTGTGGGGGGAGGCTCCCTCCCTGCCTGTTCTACCAGCATGCCAAGAGCTTCACAACACCACCTGCACCACCAGGATGCCACAAGGGTTTGCTGCACTGCCTTGCCAACAGTGCTTTGTGACTTAATCAAGGCATTAGCTGCAGTTTTTACAGACATGGCTTCACCAGAGAGATTTCAGCTAACCTGCTGCTCTCCCTTTCGGGCAGGTTTTGTAGCTACTGCTGGTCCCCAGGCTGCTGGGGCTGTACTGGTGCCCTGTTACCACAGCAAGATCAGGATGTCTGCATGAGATGCCGTGACAGCAGCTGAACACTATGCTGGCCTACTGTCAGCCCATTGAAGGTGAAGGGCATCTTTACACAAAGAAGCTCCACCAGCTTATCTTAGAATCAGTGCAATTACACTGGTGCAAGCCAGTTTAATTAAACCAGATGCTCTCATGTGGGCTTAATTTAGAGTATCCTGGTTAGCTTGCATCTGAACATTTGCCAGTGCAAGCTAATCCACTTTTGAAAGGTTTAAACCCACGTATGTGTTCCTTTTACAAATTTGCACTAGCTTAGCTAACCTATTACTAAAATGACAGCTTCAGTCAAACTAGAACAAGTTTCACCAGGCTAATTATTTAGGCATTTTTAGAAATATTAATCTCTTTTGCTAATCAGCTTGGTTTGCTGACTGTGGTGATGAGAATAGTCAGCCATAGCTTTGAATATAAAATGCTTTTTTAGCAATCTGTGTACTTAGGACAATGTTGTTATACTAAGGCTGTATAGCAGATGCCTGATTAACACATTACAATGAGTCCTAAGTAACAACTTCCTTAACCAAGGACTTTTCAGTTTGAACAACTTTGAGATTTGACCTAAGAATATTAATAAAAAATAATAATAAATTGTACCTGTATATGGTTTAACCTTCTGATCCTACCTAGTTCTGCTGCCCACTGGTCTTGCTGTGACCTGAGCTGCATGCAGCAGGCGTGGCAACTGAAAACATCTTGCACTACCAGCTGCAGAAAGAGGGGGGCTTGTGTGCTGCTGCAGTGGTGACTTGCCATGTGCCACCTAGATCTCATGACTGTGCAAGGAAATCCCTGACAGGTCATTTCATCTGTTACACCAAAAGCACACCGTTGTCCCCTATGATTTCTAGATGCAGTGTTTTTACAAGCTGTTTTGCAACTCTCACCATAGCGAGTGAATGAAGATACCACAAAAGATCAAAACTAGCACTGTGCAACAGGAGAAACAAAAAACAGATTGCTTAGAGTTTCTCATTAGCATGGTTTTAAGTCGCTCAGGGAATTTTCAATGCAATGCAACGCTTGGATAGGTGCCGTTTTTCCACTCATTTTGGTAGCCACAGTTAGTAACTACCATGCAATCAACCAGTCTTTTGGAGTTCTGGCAAAACACATAAATAAGGAAAGGTAATGCAGTAAAAGTTACTTTTAAATCACATGGCTGCTTATTGATAAAGATTATATTATCCCTTAGAAGTGATGTAATTTTCTTTCTGAAACTACCATGAGCCTTACAAGATATTCTCAGTTCATTCCCAGTGAAGGAAAAAGGAAGGTCTTTGACCAGAGATTACCATTTTAAGATAGTTAATCAAAAGCTGTTCTAACCAGAAATCATCTAGTAGTGCAGCTGTGTCCTAAAACAGCCACTAAACCAGTAAGACTGACTTCAGTTCCCCTGAAAAAAAAGCCAAAAAAAATGGGGAAATGATTTGCAGAGACCAACACACTGAATAGCTCTATACAGACACAGACAAGGATATATTTTTTTGCAAAAGATTTCTGTATTTGTGTTCTATTCTGCTTGATTTCTCATCTACCCTCAACAAAATGGCATGCAACTGTTTCAGCAAAATCGATTGCTTCTGCCACTACCAAGTTGCTTTCCTCCCTAGGACTATTCATCCTGAGAGGTGGCAAACTGCCCATACTACTTGTTAACTAAATCAAGTGCTAATTACCATTATTAAAGGCATCCTTGTTGTTTTTGCAGGATAAAGGCATCTGCTGGTAAGGGCCAGTGGATTTCCGCAGTTCGTTGGTCAACACTGGCTGACAAGAAGTGTCCATTCTGAGATCCACCTGATTTTCACCAGTCCGTGCTATATCAGAGTTTGAGATGCTCAACCCATATACACCATCTTCATAAACAAGAGAAGAATCTGATCTGTTGAGGCTGCTTAGAGACACACATACTACAGCTTCATTTAAGTAGAATGAATTTTCACGAAGTAAGCGGTCCGACTGATTATGTCCCATTATCTGCAGAAGGAAAAAAACAAACAAACAAAAAAAATAAACAGCATTTTCAATTTCGTCCAGCACAGAAAAACCCTTATACCAGGGTACCTTAAGTTAAATGCTGGACAGAATGAGGATTCATACCACACAGTCACTTAGTTTCCCAGAAGCTAACATCAGAAAATGTTAAATTGGCCATGCATTCAGGAATATACATCAGTAATTGAGTATATTTTGCCTTGGCTCCTCCCAAAACATAGAAAGACTCAGTAATAACTGCAAAATAGCAAATCACAAAAACCCAGTACCTGGGATGTACCAAGGTTAGCTGCCTCCTTTTAGGGAGTAAATATTTTGCCCCATGGCTCACCAAGGTACCATTTCACACAGTGTAATCATAGAGAACAGGACTGCAACCACCCTGCTGGGGACTGCAAATGGCGTTCAGCAAGTGCACATGGCTCCTGGGAGACGAAAATGCATCTCCTGCAGCCTGCAACACCCCACAGGTGTTTATCAAGGCTGAGCGCCCCAACAGCGGGAGTAGCAGTGGAAGTGGCTGCAATGTCTGGCCATCCAAACCTAGCTAGGCTCAGAGTGATGGCAAAATTAATGGTCTGGGAGGAAAGGCTGGCTGGTAAATGCCCAGTACTGGCTCTGCTGCTGCTGCAGCATGTGGCATTGGAAAATGCAGGACAGAGACAAGCCCAAGGACTGGAGTGCATTCAGGCCACGTAGTTTACTTGAAATAAAAACACAAGTGAAATAGCCTTACACATGAAATAGTAGGTTAAGAATTACTTAAAAGCTGTGGCTATTTGACACTCAGGATTTCATTATTTTGCCTCTGTGGCATCCTGGCCATCCCTGAATCCAGCTGTCATCCTTCGACTTCCTCTCCTCAGAAGACTTCAAAAGTCTCATTAATTAGAGCTGATGGGCAAGTTCAGCTTTTGTTTTATCATCCACTTCTTAAGCGTTGCCAAATAAGTCAAACCTTTACCACAAGCTATACTAATACACAGTGCCTTCATTGTTTGGGCTGGGCAAGCACATAGGGATAAATCGTGTTCACACCATGCTCACAAAAGCTGGATGAAAAGGAAGAGGTCAGAGGCCAATCCTTCATCTCCTCATTCAGGCTCAGGCTTAGACACTGAATGGTCACTGCCTGTTATGGGTCAGCTGCCAGCTGAAAAGCTAGGGAGGTGATGGCCTGAAGAACGGCTCTACATTTTTTCTTGTGAAAATGAAAACCTGAGGGGAAGAAAGCTGTTTGGGTCAGTGGGCTTTGAATCCAGGTGATTTGTTTTGATTTACAGGTGCTTTAGAGAATAGCAATGGAAACCAAGACTTTGCCCACTGGTGGAGGGACTGGGGGGCCAGGGCACACCTGGCAGGTTAACACCCAAAAGCTGAGTGCAGAGCCAGCCTCTTTTCCTGCACCCTAAACTTCAAGAAGAATTTAACCATTTTCAGTACTAACACTTATGCAGCCTCAGAGCTGCTTTAAAGAGCATCACCTAATAATGACCATCTAATAATGACCAACAGTATAAGCAATTATACTGTTGAGGCCGGAGCCACACACCAACCTCATTCCTTCAGGGGCTGCTTGTTTCAGAGAAGCAAGATGGACAGTGCAGGGCCTGATAGGACATCATGGGAACCAGGCCCACTCCTGGAGGAGCCTCTAATCCTTGCTGGAGACAGTGCTGCTGTCCAGGAACAACAGCACCGCATGCCTCAAGCATTACAATTTAGCTTTCCTACAAGAAGCAAGAGGCACAGTGTATCTTGCCAGAGGTGGCAACCACAGCAGTAAAGCAGAATAAAACACAATTCTCACACTTCCAATTCCCATGTCCTCAATGTAATACCCATCAGCCTAAGTGTGGCTCCTGCACGGTTCCAACATTAAAAGAAAGCCCTTGGATATTACCAAGCAGCAGACACCCTGGCATGGTGGTCCATTCATCGAGGAACATCTCTACGGCTCTGCAGCTTGGGATGGCATGATGGCATGGAAACACGTACCTCGTAGCTCCCTGAGGGTGACAGCAGGCTGCTTTGGCGACCATGCTTCCAGCGCCAGAGGAGCCTCTTCTGCATTTTCAAATTGTCTCTCTCTCTCTCCACCATTTTCTGGCCCTCCCACAGCCTCTCCAGGCTCTGCTGGTACTCCTGTAACTGCAGCGCCAGCCCCTGCCGGCTCCTCTCCAGCAGCTCTTCCTGGCAGCCGCAGGCCCGCTCCCGCTGCCCCAGCCGGCCCTCCCTCGCCTCCTGCTCCCGCTGCCGCTGCTCGCATTCACGCAGCCAGCGCTGCTGCTCCTGCTGGAACTGCTGCTTGAGTTTGTCTATGTTCGCCAGCTCCTCCCTTTGTTTTTCTGAGCTCCGGTATTTCTCTTGTTCCATGAGGAGGGTGAGCCAGGAACCATGTCCCCGACCTGTCTTCTCATTCTCTTGCAGAAGTAACCTGTGGAGTTCTTTGTGGCTGTCCTGGATAGTTAATGCTGCCTAGACACCACAACAAAATCAGACATAAATGTTTAAATATTAACATTCATCCGTTTCTGTACTTTAGCATTATATAAAAATGCTTCAACCTCCCTTAATATCAGTGCTTAATGCTTCTGGGGAGGTTACTCCTCGTGCAAGCAGAGAACTCCGTGTTCACACCTATACCAAGAAATGTTTCTAAAAGCACTCAATCATTTCAAGCACTTTTAATGAAGCTTATGGTTTGCACTTGGTGTTACTATATACAATGTTTATGTTACAGCTGGGGTTCTGTTCTGTCAGATGATGTTAAGACACATAGGAAAAATAATCTTTCATGGTTTAAGAGGGCATTAAAACACTGGTCTAGGGAACGCTGCACTTGACAAAGTATTCCTAATACAGATGTGGCTTATACAGAGAAAAATGTACGATTTCCAGTGCATCTCATTCAGGACCTAAGGCTCACCTTGCTAACCTGCCACAGCTCAGTCCTATTAACGTCAGTCCTACAGGCACCTGCCAACACAGCCAGGTCATCAGGACCTTACTTCTACATGCAGAAGACCAAGATACCTGTGCCAGTTGAAATCTGCCATATAGTCATTATTTCAGTTTTGATGTTTCAGTAGCTTCTTTTACAACCAAGAACACTACAGGGCATCCCTTACAAGGATGTTGTGACATTATTTGCATTAAAGAATGTGACATCCTCCAGTAGCACAAAATAAATTGCTGGGATTCAAATACAAAAGAAAAGCAAGAAAGGCCTAGGTCTACTGAGGCACTTAGTGCACTGCCTGTCCTCAGGAACTGACATGGGAATCTACTTGAGCAGACATTCCCAGAGAATTCCATCAGCCCCATTACTCCATGCCATCCACCCCCAACTGCACATTTCATAAAGCTAAAGACTCTTTTAGCTTTTCCCACTTTTTTTGGCTCTTCCCCCAGTACTGGGTCAATTCCAGTGATTTGTAATCAGGGCAAGGACAGTATGCTCTGTTTGTTTCTTTGCACCTATACTGCTAGCTTATGAAATTTTCATGGTATGGACAATAAAGCATGATCCCTTTACTTTACTGCCACTGGTATTAAGCTATTTGTTTTTAATTTTTTCAACATTTTGCCTGATTTACAGGCCTTTTATTTTGCTTTTACATTGCTTCAATCCACTTAATTTCTAAGCCTAAGGTTTCCAGAATTGTTAAGAAGCATGCTAATGTCAAGAAAGTTTAGAAGTTAAGTGAAACATTTCAAAATTAATCTTTAAATTGCACCTAACTGAGGGAAAAGAAGTTAAAATATTCAAACATGGCATGGAAGAGGCAAAAGCTTTAGACTAAGGCCCTAGAGAATACACACAATAATCAACGGAGGTTGAAATATCTTCAGTGGGTTGACTGGTCACCTAAGTGGCAGAGGTGTGGTTTAGCAGTTGCCAGGAGAATATTCTAAGCCAAATACTTACATTTTTTCAATATTTTGAACTATAATTTCAGAAATCTGTACATGAAATGACATCAGCTTAGCTCAAGCCATCATTTTACTTCCTGCCTAGACTTTTGACTGTACATACATCCTTTTTGGGAGGGAAGTAATCTCCAAGCAAGCATTATTCAGTTCTTAAAAGAAACACATCACTGATTTAAAATAAAAATATATCATATGACAGCTTGTGCAACAGTCAGTAGAGATAAGTATCCACTGACATAATGTCTAAAAATAGTGCAAGATGAAAACAAACCTTAAGAAGTAAATTACCAAGACTAATTACTCTACAAAGTTAACAGTGGAGTAGTCACCTGTATGCTGTACAAGAGACGAGTTAGATTCTGGATTGCTTGTACAATCTAGAAAACAAAAGAGAAGGATTTTCAAAGCTTTGTCCACTATTAACTAAATAGTTACTATATTCTGTCTGGGGTTTAAATAAACTCACCTCTGTCCCTGTAGATCCTGGGAAACTCATACTTCCTTCCTAAAATAAACACACGTTGCTTTAAAAAGTAGTTCTTAATTTTACAATTGTATCATCTAAGTAATTTTTTTTTCACTGGTGGAGACATTCATATTGGTAATATATGCAGTGCTGAGTCAAACTCTCTCGTGGGTATGTGAAAAAAGACAGAAACAATAATCTATGAAGACTAATAATTCATCAACACTGTAGTTTCCTTGGAAATCACTAGAGATCCTAAGCACAACTGTAAAAACAAAAATATTTCATCCACAATTTTAATCCTCTTGTGACTAATGCTACACAGAAGAGACATTTCCATTCACTCTTTGTTTACCTGACAGTTTTGAAATACAGTAACCAGACTTCTGTATATACAGCAGAGTGGGTTTAGATTACTTCTAGTAGGATGAAACAGCTCAAGACTCTTCAGAAATCAAGGCATTAATAGAGTAAGAAGCTGACAGCAGTTACATTAGTGGGTTATGGTGAGTGCCTTCGGTGAGCAGTGAGGCACAGAGCTAGGGCTGTGTGCTTGCTGTACTCCGGGAAACCTACTTGCATGGTGACTACCATCCACGGCAGCTAGGCTTGCTGCTTTCAGACAGGGCTCAGCCACTTTGCACTTTCCACCCTATCCCCTTTTTCCTAAGAAGCTTTTTAAATTTATGGGGTGAAGCCACCCATAATCCTTTCTGCATGAAAAACGGCTCCTCTGAGAAAGATAAGGTGAAACAGTGGAGAAATAGAACACAATCCCTCCTGAGGCTACACTGGAAAGACTTCCTGTATGATTTCTGTATTTTTTTTTTTTAGAGGAGTGGAGGAGGGCTTGGGGAATATTTGTTCTTTCTTTAATTCTCTTAAGTTCTCTACTGAGCCTCATTTCCCACCACAGAGAGCACAGCAGCTGCTCCATTTCACTGCAGTAACTGGAAATGAAGACGAAAAAGGCCAGGCCCCAAAACAGAGCTCACAATGAAGATGAAGTTCAGGAAAAAGGAGCACCAGCTGCTGCATTTCCTCCACAGCTTGCATTCTCCCTCATAATCTCCTTTCAGTATTTCCCTCCCCACACCTTCACCTCCTCCACTTCCTACTGCAGCCATGAACCCAACAACTTGCCCTGCCGCAAGACACAGAGGACACAGCAGGGATGCCTCTGCAGCACTGGGGCAGACACACAGGAGCTCAGCCCTCCTGTGCTGGGCTGCCAACACAAGCAGCAGACAGGGAGAAAGAGGAGGGTGAAGAAGGACTGAAGAGAGAAGAGAAGAAGATGCAGGTGGGGTGAGGAAGAGTGAGTGTATGAAGGAGGGCCCATTCATTGAACAGAGGTGTGGAATCATCTCTACACTTTGTTTCATTCTTTTAAGCCTGATTTAATTTAACAAAGGAGGTGTACAGGGGAATTCAAGGCCTGGCTAGCTTTGGCATGGCTATGAGGTAGCCTGTGGCCAGGCCAAGTGCCTGTGGACTCTAATGCAGACAGGCAGCACCACTTGAGGACTGGCTGTAGTCTGGGCATGGTCCTGGGCACCCTGCTGTGAGTGTCCCTGCTTGAGCAGGGGGTTGGACCAGATGAGCTCCAGAGAGGCCTGCTAACCTCACCCATCCTGGGATTCTGTGACTAGGGGATGAGCCCAAGGAAGGCATGGTCAAGCCACCCAGGGAAACAATAGCATTGTAGCTGCACCACTACAGCTTCAGCACAAGTCCTTTAAGTCCAGTTAGGTCTGAACCAACATATTCAGCTGTTTTACTTGTCCACCACCACCTCCCTGCCACTCTACATCTTTGTTAAGAGTGATGAGCAGCAGATGTTCAGACCCCAGTGCAGGCTGCCATTCCACAGGTAACCAGCTGGAGACACAATTACAACGCAGGAGCAGGGGGATGAGATGGGGACTGCCTCCCACTACTGCCCACTTGGCATCCCAGGAGAAGCGTTGTGCGCTCCTCCTGCTGCTCGGTCAGCACCTAATCTCAGAGCTAGGCGTTTTCAGTCTGGCTTTCTGTCTCTTTTCCCAGGCTAGCTGGTCTGACACCAGTGCTGCCATCCCACAACCTCAAGGCAGTGCACACAGCATCTAAAGGCAGGCTGGTGAGCATACTCTTCCTTAGAAAGCCCTTGCCTTTCCTGTTCTATTTGCACATTCTGCCACCTCCTGGTGAATCTGATTCTGCAATAGTAAGATGTGACATGACTGTTGCCCAAATAATAGGCTAGACCAGAATAAGGAATTGGGATGGCTTCCTGGAAAACCTCTAGTCCAGCTGTTGTTCAAAGCAGGGCTAGCTTCAAAGTTAGGTGAGGTTGCTCAGGGCCTTCTCCAGTCAAATCCTGGAAATCCCCAAGGATAAAGACCCCACTGCCTCTCTGGGCAACTTGTTCCTGCTTGGTTACCTTCCTTTGTGGTGATTTTTTCACCTTGCATACAATCAGAATTTCCCTTGCTTCAACTTGAAACGTTTGATGCTCATCATGTCGTTGTGTACCTCTGAGAAAAGTCTGGCTCTGACTTCTCTGTAACCCCAATGGCATTTTTTTCATGTGGAACTACTGAAACTTTTAATGGGGTAGATCTAAGCCCCTGTACCTTTTATTATTTTATTTCATTTCATCTAACTTCTGTGACCCCTCACTTGGAATTGTCCCTACACTGTTTTTTTCCATACACACTTTTCTTTCTACTCTTCTAAACAGCAGTCTGGTAGACAAGATGACATAAAGCTGAACATGAGGTAAGGTTTAAAGGGAAACAAGTGTTTTAGTAAGAGTCTTACAGAAAGAGCTAGAAAAAACATCCAAGGTTTCAGGCACACAAGTCCTCTTTCTGATCTGATTCAGACATTACCCTAATGCTAAGCATCTACTTTTCTACCAAACTTTGCTTTCCATTTCGTGCCATGTATCTTCTGTTCTCGTCTCTCCCTTTTATTCCTTTTGTGGTTCTGTCCCTCCATCTAAGGTCTACACAATTACAGTTCAGTTTATTTGCACATACTAATTCATACTGCTCTTGCTGTAACACTCTCTGTTGCTACCTTAAATTTGCCATTTATAATTCTGCCCAGAACTGACTTTTCATTCTGTTTTTTCCCCAGATTTGCTTAAGAGTTACAGGACTTTGAAAAATGTGCTGTTTCTCTTCTATTCTTTAATTGCTCCATTTTGTTCTAATTCAAAATTCTGAAGCAAGCTGGCATAAGACAATCCATCCTATTTTATATGCTTGTTCTGAGGATGAAGCTCTTCCAATGCAAAAGTCTTCCTTGCATTAGCTGAGGTCTCTGTCATTGCAGGAGACTCATCATCCTGTGAATAGGAGGAGGGAGTAGAGGGAATACTATCAACTCCACAGAGATGGATGTATTGAATGATGACAGCAGAGAACCAGGGTCTTAAGTGGCCCATACAAAAGCATTGTGGCTGCTATCACACCCACCAATCTGTAAGCCTGTCAGGAAAATTGTTTCGTGTTTGGATTTTTTATGATTTTTTTTTTAACTCATCATTAATTGCAGTGATCTCCATTAAATTGAATTATCTGGACTTGGATGATGTGCCTATCCCATGCTTTAGGTTTTGGAACAGTCTTTAGATGTCCCTTAAACATTTGGACAGCAGTTACATTCCCAGTGCCCACAGTCATAAATACAACACAGGAACAGAAATCAGTTACACTACCTGATACTTTACATTGTCATCTGACGTTTCCTTATCAACAGGAAATGTGCCTTCACTGAGATCGACGTCAGATGATTCTTCAACTTCCTTCATTTCTGCATCTAACAAATAAGACCCCAACAGGATGCAAGAGAAAGGTGTATCAAAGCATATTCTGACTGCAGAAACAAAGGGCACATTTTTTTCACAGCTACACACAGGATGCTGAAAATACCTAATGCTCTAGAACTTTAGGCTAAGGAAAAACAAGTTTCAAAGTCAGGATGGCATGGCTGGGACAATCTGTTTTTCGCACCATAAAAATCAGTAGTACTTAAATTATGAAAGTTAAGATACAAATACAGCCATATCACTAAAAATGCTCTGCAGCAATTGCTTTTACAGGACTTAATTTGTATTTTTTTTGTTGCAAGAAAATCATGTTATACCTTTTATAGCTGAAATTATTGCAGTATCAACCCTACTTATGAGCTGGCTTTCAGGCCTTCAGACAAAAATTAGTAGCCAGGAAATGGGCTACACTGCAATATACATTTGCTGTGGAGCTGAGCAACAAAGACTAGAAATCATGTATTTATTATGTATGAAGATATACAAATCAGACTCAATAATGCTGATTACAGACATATGATAAGGAAAATCTGCAGTGGATGCAAACAGTACATTTGCATTAATGAAGTTATATGACAATTTACACTATCTGAGCATTTGTCCAAAGACAACTTTTGTTACATTATTTTCTATTGATTCTGCCATAGACTGAGAAAGCTTTCCAAAAAAAACAATCCTGTATCAATTACTCAATCAATTCAGCAATCTGAATACATAAAAACATCAAATTTTACTCACCACCAGGGAAAGACTCCAAGATTCCATTGGCACTAAGTCCATACTTCAAATTTAATTCTTCAGTACTTTCCTCTGATGATCTGTCTGTTTCACTCACTTGTGATGACGTGACAGCAACACAGAGGCTTTCAACTAGAGAGGAAAACATGAACAGTTAGAGGCCATTTAAATAGCTCCTTTATGCATAAATAAATGACAACAAGTTGTAGAATAACTTAGTCTGGAAGGGATTTTCAGAAGCCATCTAGTCCAAACTTCTGGTCAACTAAATTGGGTCACTCAGAGCTTTGTACAAGCAAGCTTTTAAAATCTCGGGGGATTGAGAGTCACAACCTCTCTGAGGGACTTGCTCCAGTTTTTGAACATTCCCACAGTAATATAATTTTTCCTTTTATTTTATTGGAATTCTCCATGTTCCAACCTGTGCCTGCTGTCTTCTGTCCTATCCCCATGCACCTCCAGGAAAAGTCCAGCTTCATAGAATCACAGAATGGTTTGGGTTAGAAGAGACATTAAAGATCACCCTGTTCCACTCTCCCTGCCATGGGCGGGGACACCTCCCACCAGACCAGGTTGCCCAAAGCCTGGCCTTGAACACCTCCAGGGATGGGTCATCCACAGCTTCTCTGGGCAACCTGTTCCAGTGCCTCATCACCTTCACAGCAAAGAATTTCCTCCTTATTATATCTAATATATCCCTTATTATATCTAATATATCTAATATCTATTCCTCCTTATTATATCTAATCTAAATCTACACTCTTTTAGTTTAAAGCCTTTACCCCTTGTCCTATTAATACACTCCCTGACAAAGAGTTCCTCCCCAGCTTTCCTGTAGGCCCCCTTTATTGGAAGGCTACTATAAGGTCTCCCCAGAGCCTTCTCTTCTCTACGCTGAACAAACCCAACTCTCTCAGCTTTTTTTCATAGGAGAGATGCTCTGGCCCGTTGATCATCCTTGTGCTCCCCCTCTGGACTCTCTCCAACAGGTCCATGACCTCATTGTGCTGGGGGCCCCAGACCTGAATGCAGCAGTCCAGGTGGGGTCTCACGAGAGCAGAGTAGAGAGGGAGAAATCACCTCCTCCACCCTGCTGGCCGTGCTTCTTTTGATGTAGCCCAAGATACAGTTGGCTTTCTGGCATGTGATAGCACATTGCCAGCCCATGTTGAGCTTCTCATCAACAAATAACCCCAGGTCCTTCTTCTCAGGGTTGCTCTCTGCACAGCCTGTACTTGTGCTTGGGATTGTCCTGTTCCAGATGCAGGACTTGGCCTTGTTGAACCTCATAAGGTTCACATAGGCCCAGCTCTCGAGCCTGTCCAGGTCCATCTGGGTGACAACCTTTTCCTCCAGTGTGTCGACTGCACCACACAGCTTCAGCAAAGTGTCATCAGCAAACTTGCTGAGAGTGCACTCGATCCCACTGTCCATGTCACCAACCAAGATGTTAAATAGCACAGGTCCCAATACCGACCCCTGAGGAACAGCACTTGTTAATTTCTCCACTTGGACACTGAGCCATTGACCACAACCCTTTGAGTGTGACCAACCAGCCAATTCCTTACCTACCAAGTGGTACATCCATCAAATCCATGCCTCTCCGATTTAGAGACAAGGACATTGTGTGGGACAGTGTCAAATGCTTTGCACAAGTCCAGGCAGATGATACCAGTTGCTCTTTCCCTATCCACCAATGTTTGACCCCATTGTAGAACACCACCAGGTTTGTCAGGCATGATCTGCGCTTAGTGAAGCTGTCTTGGCTGCCACCAATCACCTCATTTTCCATGTGCCTTAGCATAGTTTCCAGGAGGATCTGCTCCGTGATCTTGCCAGGCACAGAGGTGAGACTGACTGGCCTGTGGTTCTTTGGTCTTCCTTTTTCCCCTTTTTAAAAATGGGGATTTTGTTTCTCCTCTTCCAGGCAGTGGGAACTTCACCAGACTTCCAAGACTTCTCAAATATGATAGATAATGGCTTCTCTGTTCTTCTTCAGCTTCTCTGTTATAGTCCTTTTATCTGGTTGAGGACAGTTGTAAGATCCACCAAGCCTTCTTACTTCAAGGCTTAGCTTTCTCAGCCCCTCCTCAAACATCACATTCTTCATGCCCTTCACTGGACTCCCTCCGGTATGTCCATGTCCCACCACTGGACACAGCATTCAAGATACTTCCCGCCACAGGTGAGTAGAAGAAGGACCACCTCCTTCGACCTGCTGGCGATGCTTCTCCTACTGCAGCAGCCCACAAGGCTGCTGGCCTTCTTTGCCACAAGGGCACATTGCTGATTCATAGTCAACTTGCTGTTCACTAGGACTCCCAGGTGCACTTCTACAAAGCTATTTTCTATCCAGCCAGTATCCAGACTCTACCAATACGTGGATTACTCCATCCCAGATGCAGAACTTTGCACTGTCTCTGTCATTTTTTTTGAGGTTTCTCAGCACATTTTCCCCGTCTGTTGAGGTCTCTTCAGCACATTAATCACTCCTCCTCATTTGCTGTCAGTCATTAATTTGCTGAGAGTTTACTCAATTCCTTTGTTACTTCACTAATAATAGGTCGAAAAGTACTAGACTCAATATCCATCCCTAACTCCCTATTAGGGACTTCCCTCTCCCTTAACAACACATTGCCAGCTGGACACTGTACTGCAGATCAAAATCCTCTGAGCCCAGCAAGCCAGCCAATTTTCCAACCAGTTGTGCAGTCCTTATGTCACCAACTCAGCTGTAAGGATACTACAGCCAGTGCAGGCCACATTGATGGCCTTGCAGATATAAAGGTAAAAACATGCGCTGATCTCCACTCATAAAAGCCATCGGTTTGGTCAATTTGCCCTCAATGAATACATACTGGCTGTTGCCAGTCACCTCTTCACATGTTTGGAAAAGGCTTCTTTGAGTATTTGCTCCATCATCTTCCTAGAGGCTAAGCTGAGGCTGACTGCTTTGTAGTTCCCTTTATCTTCCTTCTTGAAGAACAGTGTAATGATGTTTGTGTTCTTCAAGTCATCAGGAACATATCCTGATCACCTTGACCCTTTGAAGATGATAGAAAGCATCCTCACAAAGATATTGGCCAGCTCCCAGAGCATACTTGGATTTATTCCATCTTTCCCATGGATTTGAATATATCCAATTCGCCTAAGCATTTCCTAATTCTATCCTTCTCTACTCTGAGTAGTGCTTTATTGCTGTAGAGTCTGTTGTTAGCTCAGGGACTTAGTATTTGTGTTCTGGAAAATAATCCTCCACACATTGCTGTAAATTCATTACCATGGGCTGAAAAGACATCATCAACAGTAACAGTAGCATGAAAGAAAGTGAAAATTAAAAGTGGGCAGAATCAGCTGTGTCAGTATAGGCTGCTGTTTTAGACAAAATCACATCTATTACTGCATCACTACCTTATATTCTCTATCCAAAGACAAAGTCTATCAATAAACTTATTCTCTGACTTCATAATGATGACGGAGGTCAGCCTTTGCTGTTAGGGTTGACTGGTGGTTATTTGCTCACAGATCTCACTCTAGGTGATGCTATAATCTTGCAGTACTTCTTAGAGCATACCCCTATGCTGGATATGGCTCAGTTTATCAGGACTCATTTCAGCTAAGTTTAAAAGGAATGTGGCTAAACCTCCAGCTAGACAAGGCATCAACAAATACCAGTCTTCCTTACTTCAGAGGACAGCACTGTAGGCACAAGGCTATCCAGCCCATGCTAGATATAATGCAGAAAAACACAGCTCCTCTAATGGCAGGTGCGTCTTGGCAAATCTGCCAATATCATCTGCAGTTTGGTTTGTATATGACCGTACATGATCCAGACCTATCATCAAATCAACCTAGGCCGGTGAGGGTAAGGGACCAGATGCAGTATCACACTGTATCCTGTGATCTTCTTCACAAGGCTGTACTGCAAGGAGGCCAATAAAGGAAACACTCCTTGGATACAATCTAACACCACGGTCCAGCCTGCTTACATATGGTGTTATACACTAAACATATACCTTATCTCACAGTGTGGCAGATACCATCTTATGCACCTGACAAGTATAAACTCAAGAGACTTTTCCTCAGCGTCATTTGCCAAGCTTTGACACTGCCAGCTCTTGAGACTTGGTAGAATTGTAACACAAGGCAACATGGCTGTATTTTGTTACCTGGAAATGTCTTCCCATTTGAAGAGGGCAGAAACCATCCCACTCTTCCCATACAAACTCACCTTCCCTGAGTGCTGCTGCCAGCAATGAAGCAGCCTGTGGAGTTTCTCCAGAATCCGGTTTGATAAGGAGGTGAGGCTCTACATGCACATCCTCAAACCTATTCATATCTACCAGTTCTGCATAGATATGCAACTTGTCTTCCAAACAGCTGCAGATTTGCTGGTCCTGGTTACTCAGTGATTCTGTCAACAAAAATTGAGTAGCATATTAATATCTTTTTAACCTGCAGGCAAAGCACGTTGCACATTCACACTTCTAATGCTTACACCACACAGACACTGCTAACGAGCTAGGCAACAGACTTGCACTACTCCTTTTGCAAGTGGCTAGGAACTGAATTCATCCCATAGTCTGTCCTGCCTGGCAAAGGACCAGGCAACTGCCCTATCCTGATGAGGTGGCCTTGCCTGTGTTCTGGATCACTCAGCTGCCTCCTGCTACACTCACAATAAGCAATGCTGGAAAAGCACTTGGCTCATTCACTGTCTCAACATCAAAGAACATTTACTCTCAGTGGAGGATGCCCTTCCCTGTTTCTCTCTCCAGGAAGAACATTGGTGAAATTTCTATCCTTACAGCACTTAAAGATGTGGAAGTTAGGTGTAGGGGAAACAAGGAAGTGAAATTTGTCTTGATTAGCGATATTTTCAGACAAAAATAAAAGCAGCAAAGGTGTACTGCCAAAAACAAGTAGAACAGTACGGTTACTGCAGATTTGAGGTACTTCCACAAATAGGAATCTGACCTTAATGCTAATCTGCTAAATCTAGCGCTTATTCTGAAATAATCCATTTTACCTTTTCTTTTGTGCTCACAGTAATGTAGTAAAAATATAAAGTACTTGGAAAAAAATGGTTCTTTTTCAGGCAACTCCCATCATAAAATCAGACAACCCTGGCTTTCTCTGCTGTGACTCTGCATATTAAGCCATTCTGAATGCATCAGCCAACATGTGAATGTTATTCCTTCATCCTAAACTCTCAGGACACGGGAGGGCTCAGAGTGGCAGGAAAGGTACCACACCTTGACATTTCTGAATTCTGGATGCTTTGGCCTCAGCAATACGTCTGTCCTCATCAGATTCATTCGTTTTTCCTTCCTCTTGTTCCTCTGGACAACTTTAGAGATGAAACAAAGGTGGATAAAGCAAAATCTGAACATTTTATAATTATCTTCAGTACAGTGTTGCATTCATAATAAATCGCACAACATCAACACCAACTTTTGCTCCAATCTAGCAGCACGTCATTTGCCTACTTGTTTATACCCAGTTACTGCTTTTTAAAGAAGACTGAAGGATTCCTTTCAATCCTGATAAGGTTACATCATGCAGTGGTTGACCCTCTTGCAGGTTTGCAGCTCCCACACGGAGCAGTGCTTTCCCTGCCATTCCTAAGAAACTAATACCAAGGTGTAATTGGGAATTTATCCAGAATGGATGTATGGACACTTGCAGAACTCAAGAAAGCATCCAGTGCCAAAAGCAAAGGTGAGAGAAGCCTAAAATGACAGGTGAGGACATCTGATGGGGAGCAGGAAAGGTCTGTTGGTTCAGTGGTAAAACAGAAGAAAACGGGTAGTTTGGCAGAAGTGATGGTGAGGTTTCGGTGTTTGTGAACCCAGCCTCACAGGATAGATCCAGTGCAGTGCAGAATAGAGAGCACACTGCAACAAATACCCAAATGACCTCCTTTCTGCTTTGGACTGCCAAGGTGAAAACCAAAAGCCTTTTTCTCTACCTTTCCACTGCATCTTGAATATGCCTCATCCAGCTGTTACGTTCCTCTTTGGAGTTGGTATGAATCTCATACATTTCAGGTCCTGCAGATGAAGCGCTGATCAGAAACATCCCCCTTTCTTCATTGGCTACTTCTCTTACTATGAGTTTCTGAAGAGAGATAACTGAAGGCTTCTGGTCCTGGGGGAGACAGTCACAGTATATTCAAAAAAATAAATGAGTTTCTCATAAAATACCATACTTCTATAATAAGGCATTTTTTTCAATTAACTGAACTAATTCTCCTACTGGTATACTCAGCCTATGCATGTTCTCACCAAGTGTATGGCTGTGAGAGCTGAGTATTCAGACAACTTTTTAAAATATTTTGTTAAATACCTTACAGTATTCACGAACAAGTAAAGCATTGTTTATGTGCTAAAAAATAAATTCCAGAGGATCAATGATACTGACACATTGTACTTGTATAGTATTTATAATAAGTTGGGAAGTTCAGTCCATGAACTTTCATATATTTTATTCGTGTTTACTACTACATTTGCAGTCAAATTATTCTTCTGTTTTGTTTAACAGAACCAGAAGTTAAAATTTATTTTAGATAATTGAAAGAGCCTGCTCTGCTTCCCATCCTCATAACCAGATGAGGCACATCACTAAACATCATTCTGCTGTTTTATCCTTCTTCTCTGCCCCCCCCCCCCCCCCCCAAATTACTTAATTTTGAAAATAAACCATATTTTCCACATACTGGTACATTACTGTTCTGAATATACTACCAGGATTAAAGAAATTAAACAATATGTGAGAATAAGCTAGAAAGGGATCTCACATTTGAGAAATACCCAAACAAAAATGTAATGTATATATTCAAAAGTCTGATAATATACTTACAACAGCTGCAAAGATATATTTTTGATCTTTTTCTTGTAAGAACAGCAGCACATCAGTTAGAAGCAGAGCTAAGGTGTCTTAAAATGAGAAAAGATTTTTTTTTAATGAAAGGTTATACTTAACACTATACTTAATTTCTTCTTTTATACTTTAAAAAGGAAGAAACCCTGATCAATAAGTCTCCCACATAATCCTACAGTAAACTAAACAGGAAATAGCTGGATTGACCCATGGTCTGCACAAAGCAACTGCAAGACATCACTTTGTACATTCTGGGAAAGACCACACTTTCTACTATCCACCCTCCTGCAGCACAGTGCTGGAGCACTGGCCCATGGAAAGAAGAAACCCTCACTCAAACGTCCCCCCACATTTCCCAGGCCACTGACAGGCAACCTGGCAAAGAGCAATTCACACAGATTTTGTTTTGCCTATCACAGCACAGTATGAAAGCATTTCTGGAGTAATAGTGAGCAGATAGCTTTGTAAAGCTTAAAACAAATATTAGTAAGTTTCAAAAAACCAAACCCAACGTGATTAGAGTGAAAATCAGACTGTGGGCACGAATGTGAAAACTGGGCTCTGGCCATATTTGCCTCCACGTTTTCTTTTCCACTGTCTGTGTACCAGTACCACTGAAGAACCGCATGTAATTTTAATGCCTTATTTTCAATGGTCAATGCTGTGAAGAATATAAATATGTAAGTCAAGAATCTACATGGGATGAAGCTGCAAACTGCGGGAACTAAAAGAAGTGGCTGGAAGAAAAAATGCAACTGATAGTAGAATGTACAAAATTTACAGTTTCCCAGGTACTATAGGCAAACTTGTCATTTTAAATACACAGTGGATTACCTATAAAACATGGCAGCTTTTGGAACTACTCTTTCAGCAATTTGTGGAATATTCTCAATACCATTCACCCAAAAATCTGTGTTTGCAATACAGTGTAACAAAATATTTTCATTCTTAAACCAAACAATATTTATATGTTATATATTTACATAATTTAATTTATATAATATATTAATTTATATAATAATATAATGTATATAATATATTATATACATATTATATATATATATATTCAGTTCCTCAGCTGTACAGAAACAAATACACACCTTAAGTACTAAATGCTTATATATATAATATATATATATATAATATATATAATATATTAATTCATATAATATAAATATATTTATATAATATTTATATGTTGCAAATAAAGAGCTAGAGGACTTTACTGCTAGGATTCAATACCTTTGAAACGACCAGTAGCTGTTTTCCAGTACACTAAACCTTCATGAAGAAGTATACTCTCTTTTCTCAATAAGTCTTGCTTCCTAAAAACATGGCCACTTTTCAGCTTTGTGTATGTTTTGTTTTCAGTCCGACTGAGAATTTCCAACAGCTTTTGCTTTTTCTCATATTCATTAACTTTTAAATCTACTGCTGCAATCATGTCCTTAATTAAACGAAGGGCTTTGCATAGGTCTTTATGTTCTTCTGTTCCTTCTGTAGGAAACAAAAAATAAACAACATGATAGCAACTGACATATTCAAGAGAAAATATTATTCCTTACTTTCTCGGAACTAATCAACATGATGCAAGGCTTAAATTGATAAATATGTCATTTTAACTTGAATCCAGTAATCAACTTACTTGAAATACTAGAGATATCTGCCTTTGGTTTACCTGTTAAAAGATGACAGGTACCTCAGATTTATTCATCAGTAAAAACTACATGTTGAATATTTCTGACATATTTATGAGCTGTTAGCATCTCAATTTTTTTTTTACTGTCTAAGTAAATCATATATTACTCTTCTGGTTAAGAGTTAAAAAGAAATTAAAATAGGATTTCAAGGATTTCAAAGACAGCTTCCAAGGAAATTTTGCAACTTTCTACAATGTAGAAATATTGTATAAAAACTTTCTGTAATATTCACTTATTGCCTATTTTGAGGGTAATATCTGTAAGCTTCTAGCATTTCTATAATATTCTACAATATTGCAGGGTTATTCAAACTTTTTTTTGAAAAGCCGAACAATGATTTGCCTAACTTTACAAGATCCTTCACTGCAACTCATTTCGAAGAACATGCACATACTTGCCTGAATTAATTCACATCCTCTATTCAAGATCTTTTGCTAAAACATGTTCTACTGGACTTCGAGGACTTACCTGGCTGGAATCCTGGAAATTTTCACATCCTAACTTTGGTAAAGACTATTTATACTAGACACACGGTTTAGGTGAGATTTGCCTGAACAGTAGTTACTTACATTGCTGTGTTTCTCTACAGAACAGTGAATTTCATTCTTTGTATAAATTGTATCAGTGCATATTCCTTACACCATAAATTCGCTGTGATTCCAGACATGAAGCAACACTCAGTTTTTATTCACCTTTTGTGTACAGCAATATCCTTTCAACCAGAACAGGGTATTTGGTGATTCGCTGAGTGACAAGCAGAATGCACTCAGGGATTCCTCGGCGTCGTGCCAACAGGTTGCTGTTCCTCAGCTGTACAGAAACAAATACACACCTTAAGTAGTAAATGCTTGTCAAAGCACCAACTGACTAATAAGAAATATGATCTCAACATGCTAGACTAAACTGAAATGAAATGCTGGGTTATCTGAACCATCCCCAAGGAAGATTTGCTGCCCTGAGGGATGAGGTATGCTACAACAGAAACATGTATGCAATATACACTGGATGCCAAAGCTTTCAAATATTTTAAATAAAAATGTAATTTATCAGCTCACTCATTAAGAATGAAAAAAACTTGCCATTTTTATTAACTATTAAAAGAGAGTTACTGAATATAATTTTGATCCTAAATTTTAAATAAAGGCTACATGGAGATCACATTCATGTGGAAACATACCTTAATAAAATTCTGGAATTTCTTGTTTTGCTGCAACTCTTTGAAGAGATTAACAGCTTCTTTCTGATGGCTGCAAAATTCCCCATATATTTTCTTCATTTTGGTTGCATTTTCCTCTGAAAACTGAAGAAATTAATAATTAAATTGTGCTCAACATCGCAACTAACAGAGAAGTGTATACCAAGGATTAATGTATTCTGTACATATACAGAACCTCTAACGTCTATGCTACTTGTTTCTCAAGTTCTCTGAATGTCACTAACAGTGCCTGTCACCACAGAACAGAAAACGGGCTAGCCATTTTAGGAGCAAGGAGAGGAAGGTAAGCTGTAGAGGGCACAAGCATGACAATCCTGCCAACAATGGCTAGACCAACTAGTATAACACTGCTTCTTTTGCAAACATGATCCCTTTGAGGCTTATTTGCATTCATCTGATCTCCCCATCACTTATAGAACAGATAACTGTTCAGCTTCTTTAGTTCAGCAGGGTGAGAATTGACTGCCAAAAGGTGAAAAGCTGCACTCTACTCGTTGCAAGGAACCGAACTGTTGGCAGCAAGCAAGCAGAATTAGCTAGCACTACTACAGCTACCATAAGCACATGTGACGACCCCTCCTCTAATGAGCAGCAACCCCGAGATACACCACACCAGACCACTTTATGAAATGAAGAAATGAAAGGATATGAAAGAATATGAAGAAATGAAAGGTTTGTTTTCCATGATTAATTATTCACACTTCTGCTTAGCTGTTAACAAAATGAATCCATTGCTACTGTTTCAGCAATCCATGGGAGCAGCTTTCTACCATGAACAGAATCTCAAATTCATCACTTTCTTTGTCACTTGTACCATGTATGTACAAGTTCATCCCCCTGTTTATCAGAGTTACCTGTCAGAAATTAGTTTCTCTCATTGCTATTTCACCCTGCAATAACCTGAAGGGGACAGTCTTTGAATTTAATAAGGCAACACTAGCCCTCTTCTCATCCCCTGAAAAGTTTCAAACTCAGTAAATTGTTTAATTTGAGAATCCTGAGTACGTGAAGGATTAACGGAGCTGATGTCTCTACCTGTTGCACAAGAATGTCTCCAATCCTATTGATTACAAAATTATGGTCACTCCCCCCTTCACATGATTCCTGCCGTCTCTCCCTCATTCTGCAGAAGAATTGCTTGTGGATCTCCAGTAGCTCATCTAAGCAGGGGAATATCCTATCCACTGTGTTGTGGTCCAGCTGTAGTTCTTCTTTCATTCCCTTCCTGAATATTTCAGACATAATGAACAGGGTATGGATGTGATGCACTTCTGTTTGCATCAGCTCTGCAGTATAAAAGAAAACAGCATAGTGTAGTAATCACCTGAACATTTTAGACACCTTCTGTGACATATTATAGCAGTGTTCAAACATATGCTCATAATCAATTTTCTTTGTGAGCCTCAAACCTAACAGATTATGTCAGTAGGAAGACTTAATATATCTAGCTCTAGCTCTATCAGCTTTCTCGACCGTACCCCACTGACCATGCTAGGATAGCAACTGATTAAACTGGGAACTGGATGAGGTCTCTTCCAACCTCAACCATCCCGTGAACAGGGTAGACATGTCTTTGGTAAACAATACGCTCCTACATTTCCTTAACTCTAGAATAAGTCATAATCTGTGACAAAAAAAAAGTTCTTTGAGCCTTATTATTCTAAATTGAGCCATTCAATCTTCCAGACATAAAATATGTCCGGTTCCCTCTATTTTCTACACCCAATTGTTTCCAAACCTACATGAAGCCTTGATATACTGACCAAAAATGACATCCTGCCTCTTGATGACATCCTTTTCTTGCTTGCTACAGAATGTTGGGTCCACAGCAAGACTCCAGGACTCTGCTTCAAACTCTTGTGCATATGAGCTTAGGTCAGTCCACTGAGATGAATCCACATCATCTGTGGGAAAACATAAATCTCATATATACCAGCTGTATGAACATTAAGGGACACTCCTTTGCACACACACATCTATTTGTAAAGTAAAGGGGACACATCACAGGAATTAACTTTAAACAACTTCTGCAAATGCTGGCAATTGGTTTTATAACAGAAATGCTTGCCAGATGTCAATAGCATTACTGAAGTGTTGAAATGCAAATGTGACAGCAGGGGAGAAGAACAAACAAAGAAGATCTTCTTTTCTCAGATTAAATCCTTTTATCCTTCTTCGCTTGAAGAAACCTTTTAAATTTAAAAATAAAATCCAACATTTTCAAAAGTAGCTGTGATGTTCGAGGGCCACTATTCGTTTTGCAGATGTCCTGCATGGCATATCCACACTACGTTTTGAGAACGGATTCCCTTCATCTTTGAAATTTAGCCTCACACCTACCTACAGAAAATGCCTATATCTATTCACCTCACAAGGATGTGTATCCATTTTAGGAGGGCAGTTTACCAGTGGGAGATAAGATTTGGAATCACAGAATGGCCAAGGTCGGAAGGGACCTCTGAATATCACCAAGTCCAACCCCCCTGCTGAGCAGGATCACCTAGAGCACACTGCACAGGCATCCAGACAGGTTTTGAACATCTCCAGAGGAGACTCCACAACCTCTCTGGGCAACCTGTCCCAGTGCTCTGTCACCCTCTCAGTAAAGAAGTGCTCTCTCATATTCAGCCAGAACCTCCTTTGTTTCAGTTTGCGCCCGTTGCTTCTTGTCCTGTCGCTGGGCACAACTGAAAGGAGACCAGCTCCACCTGCTAAACACCTTCCCCTCAGCTATTTATCCTCATTCATGAGGTCTCCCCTCAGCCTTCTCTTTTCCAGGCTAAACAGGCCCAGTTCTCTCAGCCTGTCCTCGTATGACGGGTGCTCCAGTCCTCTCATCATCTTTGTAGCCCTCCTCTGAACTCGCTCCAGTAGCTCCATGTCCTTCTTGTACTGGGGAGCCCAGAACTGGACACAATACTCCAGGTGTGGCCTCACCAGGGCTGAGTAAAGGGGAAGATCTCTTCCCTCAGCCTGCTGGAAACACTCTTCCAAATGTACCCCAGGATACCATTGGCCTTCTTGGCCACAAGGGCACGATTGGAGGGTACTGGGGAAACAGAAGGGATGTAGGTTTATGTTTTGCATTGTATGTTGACAATAGAAACGATTAGGTGAGTGCAGAAAGAATGTTATTTCTGCAAGGATGCCAAATATATTTACCCTATTTTTTTCCAATGGCAACACCATACAAAAATATTCTAAAAGTTATTAAAGAGTTAGTTACCAGGAAGAAAGAAAAAGTTTTATTTTAAGACTATTGTGTCTGATTGTATCACTTTAATGAAGAACTCAGTTTTAACTAGCAAAAATAGGTTGCTCGTCTTTTACTAAGCACCTTCCTATATCAACTAATGATTTTTTTCTATTTTGCTCTTTGAATATAGGTTATAAAAGGCAACATTTGTATAATACTTCTCACCTTCCATCACAAATGAATCCATTGAAGAAAAGGTCCCTAATGACTGTAACATCTCCTCAGAACGCGACTTGGACCTCCAGGTACTAGTCTCACAGTCTTGCTCAGGAAATGGCATAGATCTTCTATAGCGGGGGAAAAAAGAAAAAAAAAATAAAAACACCACAAAACATTTATTTAATGGTTGCAATTTTCCCAGAAATGCCGAATTATATATTTAGCATAGAATCTTATCTTGGTGGCTACCCTCTACCTTTCAAAACTGGCACTGGGGACACTTTTGGACAATGAGTGGGACTGTTGCAAGGCTTCCCTCCTCCCAGCAGACAGTCCGATAGGCACAGAGGAAGAAGGATGCACTGAGGACAGCACAGGCTGTGGAATATCTCCAAGCAGTGAATCTGTGAAGCAAAGCACAAAATAGCATTTTGACAATGTATAGCATATATTAATAGCATAGTTAAACTGTAAAATGCTATCTGGTTTTCTTACAGACCCATACCAGGTACCAGGAATGTCCTCCCAAACATGGTACAAGACTGTAATATTCTACCACAGAATATAAAGATAAGTCTCTCAGCAAAGTGGAATAGCTCCAGTGTGGTTACTATTGATAAGAAAACAATGTCTAATCATACATGCTCTCACATTACAACCTGAACACCGGAAGACCCAAATATCTATGCATATGGTGAATGACATACACAAAAGCACAAGACAGAACTAGCTATTTCTGATTCTTATTCCCGTGAATGATGAAGGAAAGATTGTGTTGTCATTCCCCTGACTTTTTAAAGAGGCTTAACTTTGAAGTGTCACATTCACACATCTTAGCCTACAAAAATACTTACTTGCTACACCAGCTTGGGGCTTGCTTTTGTTATGGTACCTCTCCTGGGATTTCTGAAAAAGAATTATTTTTTGAAATAACAAATTACAGCTGACAGCACACTGAATAGTCAAGTTAGTAATTCACTTCTACGTATCATAACAAAAGGGCTTCAAGAAAATGGTCCTAAATGATGTTCCTAATTTCAACCAATATCAAATAAACCTAAGTCAAACGTTATTTGTACTACAATACAAAACTGAATCTATTTATTCCAAACAGAGTTACTGAGCTACTATAATATGCTTTTTCTATACCAATATTGCCATGAAGGCTGCAAGAAAAGGAGATCATCTTCAGGGCTTTATATTCAAATACACTTGAAAGACTTGTGGCAGGACGCTGCCCGAGGAAGCCTGGGCTGGGTGTCAAGAGGCAGAATCAACCCTTCTTCCGAAATGTGCTTTGCAAAACCTGTCGTGAAAGGCTGTTGTGCTTAGACATGTATTTCACTTGAGGTGGTTCACTGAATGTTTTCTGTATCTTAGTCTTGTTGAGATGAGTCAACAAGAATGGTGGGGAAAGGCCCTTGTCTCCTCTTGACAAATAACCTATCAGTCCAAATAAATAAAATTGCCAGTTCAGCTCTCCTAGTGTCCTCTAGTTGGCCAGAAATGTGTGCTATAACATGACAGCTATAAACAAAACAAATAAAAATATCTGTTTTACATCCAGTTTAAGCCTTGTTTACCCTGAAGACTCTGTATGGAAATATTCTTCCTGCAAGCCACCATGATGCAAAACCCAGCTACACCAGAAAGACACACTCCAGTGATTTGAAGACTGACTTGCATCACTGTGGCACACTTCTTTGCTAGTCCCATTTTATTCCATGAGGGCAATAACCTTACACATCTATTTTTGAAAGTGACATATTTCTTACGATAACTTCACCATATCTGCATACCTACTTAAAGGGAAGCAGCCTGTATATTCTCTAGCCTGATTTTGCCCTGTCTGCAGTGGCAACTGAACGCTGGGGGCGAGTGCCTAGGCAGGCTGTGGAGTGCCCTTCATGAGAGATTTTCCAGAGCACATCAGAAAAACATCTGCTAAAATTGTTACCTAAAGGTCAACTTGCCCCAGAGTAACGAGATGGACTAGATCATCTCCTGAAGTCCCCACCATCACTGCTTTCCATTATTACAAACATATAGGACCCCATTTCTACAAAAGGGATATCCATGACTTCGGGCAGCCTTTCTTTTTAATCCCTTTGTATACCCTCCAGGCACACCATTTCCCAACTTGCCCTTGCAGTTCTTAAAAAACACAAATAACACTTTAAACTTATTTTTGACCCTCTTCTAGAAATTCTGGTTCAAGCACAGTGCTTGCTCTGTTGCTCACATTAGACATTTTAATGCCCTTGTAATGGTTTTCATATAGACATTAGGTCTGGAAAGGCTGCCTGTGCTTTCTGTTTTTTTCTTCACTTTGTTTCTAAACCCCTTGGAAAGCAAATATTCTCTAAAGAGAACAGTGTGGTGTATCAAGTTACCTTGGTGCAAACAGGAGCACACTCCTTACAGCTCTTATGGATAATCATGTTGCAGTCTGAAAGAGAAGGTACATTTCAAAGCCTGATCCTGAACAGGGTCTTCAGCATGCAGATGATGTTATTCTGAGGCTTCATCACTTTTCCTCATTCAGATCCCCTTACTAAAGTATCCTTGAGGCTGCTCTGATGCTATAGCCAGAAGGAGTCTCTGCCTGGAGATGGCTGTGGTCCCTTCTGGAGTTGTCATCTGCTGTCCTTACCCCATTCTCCCCTGCCAACCTCAACCCATTACATGAAGTAGGTACTTCCAAATCCAGGCAAGGTTTCTTTTCGACATAAAACACTGAACCAGGATCTCCAAAGCAGATTTCAGAGCACTGCAAATTCACACACAAAAACCAGCAACTACTTACAAGAACACTGAAGGGATTCCTTTCCTAGGAGAGCCTTTTCACAGGCCATACATGGCATAACTCCTGAGAAAGTCCCATTTATAAAATTATGTCTGGTCAGTTTCTCTTTATCTTTGGTATCTTTATTTTTTGTCTTCATCCCCAACAGCACAGACAAGAAAAAAAAAGGGGGGGGGGGGGGGGGGGGGGGGGGGGGGGGCGGGGAGAACGTTAGGAAAGAAGATAAAGTGATTCAAACTTAAAAACACTACAGCATTCTCTTAAGATCAAAAGATTTTAAAACATTCATTCCTTGTCCTGGAAGACTTATAATAGTATAATATATTATTACATCTGACATTGTTAAAGTTCTAAAATGATGAAGGCATTAATTTCACTGGCAGCTAGGCCAGAAAGCATTATCACAAGGAAGACCAGCATTTATAAAACTGCAAAAAGGAAAGGGCCAGAAAACAAAATTTAGGAAGTCTTATTGACTTGCCACATACAAAAAAATATTTTTGTTTGTTTGTTTGTTTGTTTGTTTGCATCTCCTTGAGGAGTGCAGGCAAACTCGTGCCTGCACAGTTAAAGTTGCATTCACATAATCTTATACCAGCTGTCTTCAGATACTAAATGACATTGGAAATAACCTATTTTCAATAAGCGTTAATGAATTTAATAACTTTTGACTATTTTTACAGTACTTCTATTGGTGTGCGCATACATTCCTCTGAGCACTTCTGGCAGCCATCCTTCAGGAGACCACACAGAAACACGTTCATGTATGGCTGCTGGACTGGACATATGTGTTCACAGCCAGTTCTGCCTCAAGGGAAGATTTTACCCCAGCAGTAGTTTGCTAACCATCTTCATACCCACATATGTTAGGATATCCTGGGGCACAGCAGTGTGCATTAGAAAGCCTGCAAAACTGCTGAAACATCCCATAGGCCAAATCCACCTCTCAATCTTCTAATTGATGCCATTCATCTACACTTCAGGTATCTCAAAATTAAACCACAAATATTGTCATCTACCTTTCATAACCTGTATGTTTGACCAAACAGGCCTTGAATCTGCAACTCTTTAATGCTAAGCAGCATTTACTCATACAAGAAGTACCATTAACTTCAAATAAAGGAAATTCAACTGATTAAGTGCCCATGCTACAGACTTGAGCACTTATTGAGAATGGTTACAAGAACAGGAATATATCTTTTAATTTTATTTAACAGAGAAAATTATTTCTTAAAGGTAATTCAGACATTTCAACTTTGGCTAAACAGTAAAATGAAATTATTAATAACATTAAAAAATGGCACCGGCACCAGTTGATGTTGTTCAGCTAAAGCTATTATTTAAAATGAAAGCTGTTTTTCTAATATGAAGGCCTTTTGAGGGTATTCTGCATATACTTTAAAACTAAAAGATAAAGACTGATGTTTCTTCCTATTACATGTTTTTTTGCAATAAAGAACAAGCTATGTCTACATAAAAATTTAGATTCTCAACTACAATTAATTTAATCAGTGACATAATTATAGATAATAATATAGACATAAATCCCAAATTACCTTGCACTTATTCCTCGTACTAGTCATTCTGTTCATCAGAAAGCTGAAAGTCCGACTCACTTTACATTTTTCAGATTCTGCTTTTGAAGGTACAATATACTTATCCCATTCCTCCTCCTGAATCCTGGAAACACAGACCGGGAAAAAAAACTCATCCCAGTGGGAAACAGAGCAGAACCTGGATGGGGGTTGCTTCATCTAACATTTACAGCTACAGCATTTAATTCTGATTTTAGTTTTTACATTATTACATTATTACAAAGATTATAAATACTTTTTTTTCTTTTTTTTTTTTTTTTTTTTTTTTTTTTTTTCCCTGCTCGGCTCCCTAGGTGGCAGCACGCTTGCACAGACCCGCTCCCGGCTCCTGGGGACCCGTGCCCGACGAGCACCCTACCTTTTCTCCCGGGAGTGCTCGGGCAGGCTGTACGCTCGCTCTGCAAGACACAAGCGGGTAACCAACACTCAGGCTGGGAAGACACCACGCTCACGGGAAACACGCGACCTCCACCGGGCTGTAAGCTTGTCATTAAGCGCTTGCAATGTCATTTTAAAATTAGGGAAGCAAAAACAAATAGGTACATTAGAAGCAGCTTTTTCTAGGGTAACACCACTGCCGACTGGGCTGCAGTTAGCTGGTGGAACCTGACAGAACTGAGATAGACAGGTATCAGCAAATGCCAACCTCTACAAACAGTCTTAAGAAAAAATAAAATATATATATATTTTTTCTTAACAACCCAGACTTGAATGATTCATACTCCATTTTGCTTTTTAGCGGATCTGTCATAATATATCTTCATGATATTCTTCTAACATTCACAATTGCCTGTTTAATGCAGCTTTATCTAGAACACTATTTAAAAATAAAAAAAATTAAAATACTTTTCTTAAAGAGGAACAGTAATAGCCTATATTCTGCACAGACCATGTAACTTTTTACAAGTTTACACCCTGGAAAGAGTGGAGAGGTCTCAAGGAGACACTTTTCAACCAACTATCTAGAAAACAAAAATAAATAAATAAATAAATAAATAGGTAATCTGGGTTGTTTTGATAAATTAGAATTTCTTCTATTTCCATATGAGAAATAATTTAGTTTTGCAGAGATTACTTGAAAAGTATCAGAAAGATACTTAAAACACCTAACCTGAAGCATCAGACTGTGCCATGTTTAAGGTTAGATACAAACTTAAACACGCTCCACTGAATCAGCATGTCTTCAGACAAACATGTAGTTCAGGTTAGCAAGAGCCAGAGTACTTATCAAAGAAGCAGCGAGACCAAAACAGCATCTCAGTTAGCTGCCAAACAAAACCTGTGCAAGAGGATGCTTTCTGAAGACACGAAGGCCATGGTGCCCAAAGAAGATGAAGGCAGCTTCATGCAAAACAGCGCCGTGGGGTTGTCGTTGCAGTACTTACTACAGGGGTGGAGCAGAGACACTGACTTAGAGAGTGTAAGAGCCTGAAGGAGGGATCGACCACTGTTCATGAGCACACCATCTACAGAGCAGGGACAAATCCTTTACTGTTACAGCCTGGTAATACCTTCTTGAATAAAAACAGGCAGCTGTTTTAAACCTGAGCATATCAAAAAGCTTCCCTCAGAAATGGATGGGGATTTCCCATTTTTTCATCGTACTTGGTGTAAGAAAGACCAGCCTGTTGCCATCATGCATTCCTCTATTTGGCTTACACCACATTGCCATGTACAGGGTCAGCAGTGCCTCCCTCTGGCATGGCCAAGCCCTAAGTGAGATGCCTCATGAGCTGGCAGCTGGGCAGAAGGGGCAGGTTTTCAGCAGGCAGACACCTGAATGGACCTAGACACAATCCCTCTGTAGCCTGCAGAGGACAGAATGAGTTAGCCCTCTCATCTGTGGCCCTCGCTCCCAGCAGCTGGTGAGTGCAAAGAACGCTACATTTGCAGTGTGGGCTGCACCATGGCTTGTTTCCAACAGAGAAGGAGAAGGTTTCCAACAACACAGGGAAATGTCTAGCACTGACAGTCCTAGGGGGAAGGGAGGAGAGAATGGACAGGATGTGGGCTCCAGCCCAGATCAGGTTGGAGCAGGTAATGGTGTCTGGATGAAATTTAATGTTCTGTGACACCAACGGCCCTTTGGCAACAAGGTCAAAGGAACTCGGTTTTAACTCTAAGCACACACATTACAAGGCTTTGCTTATCAGCCATCCTCTGCTTCTGTGACATAGTTTACTTATTTCCTTCTGCCTTCCATTTTCAAAGGCTTTTCACTAATCTGTCGGATACAAATAGTTGCAAATACATAAGTGGCATGACAAAATGCAGCACAACTACATGCTGCAGCACACAGTACTCATTTCAAGGGGACATGAAATCTTACTCAGAATAAAGCATGTTAGAAACAATTTGTAAGAAATTACAGGTTAAGCAGAAAAATCATTTTTGACAACACCGGAATAGAATGTGATGTTCTTACAGAATTTTCTGTGGGAAAACACCTGTTCACTCATAAATTTGACAGCTCGGTCTGATCAGAAACAGGCTGAGCCCAACCCTCAGCCTGAACAGCATTCAGATGCCATATGCATGAATTCCCACCGAGACACCTCCAACTTTGCTTGAAGGAGAGGGTGGGTTCTGATTATGGAAAAGACCACAAAACCACCAATTTTAGAGATTCCACAGGATCTAAGGGAAACTGGGGCCACTCACCCTCTCCGACTCTGCTTCCACATCATCCTTAGCCTTCTTTCAGTCTCTGTTGGGCACACTGCAGGAGGTTAGGGTAAGGCTCTTTGGAAAAGAAGATTACTGTCTGCATTACCTTTTCTGACTAATGCTCTCGCTGTCCCGGTTCATATGTCCTCCTAAGAATCAGCTGCTGTATTGGGGGATGGCATGAGGGGGTAGTACATGGGAGAAAAGCAAGGGAAGATGGTACAGGAACCTGATGGCAACCAAACCCTTTCACGGGCACTGGTGAGGTCTATGTGTGCATGGACCTTGTGCACACAGGTACCAAGGGGACATAATGGGCCTGAGTAAAGACATCAGCACTGGGTCTGAAGCAGGCAAACATGGGTGCAGATGAAAAGCAAAAGCAGAGCTGGCACTGACCTTCATTTGAATCACCAACTGTGAAGTCCCGAGGAATGCAAGGTCTTTCTAATACACCTTTTGGCGAGGAGCAGGAATAGGAGCGTGACCGAATTCCAGAAAGTGAGCATTCCTACAAGAAATTGCAGCAAATGAGAACCTGTATTGGTTTGAAATTTGCCAGCAATGGAACGAAAATAAATCAGTGGCAAAATTTCTAAAAGAGACAGTTGACCGTACGCATATATTTACTTGACTTCATTAAAGTTTTAAATTCAAGTACAGGTTTTGTCTACTCTGAATTCTTAAGAGAGCCTGCCATACTTCTGACATAAGAAATTCTGGTATATTTCAGGAAATGTTTTTTGGGTGCAGGTTAGACTAAGCGGAAGCTTACATTTTTCTTCAGTTTGGTGGCAAGCACCATCCAGCCAGTGTTGTGCACCATTACATCTATCTGATGACCAAGTTATGTTTTTTTTCCTATGGGAACCACTAATTCTTTGTGGTTTAATACCACAAGAACATTTCGTATAGACTAACACCCTGTCCTGGTAATTAGTGATAAGTCTCGAAGAAAGCAGTTAGCCTCTTTCTCCTTTTCTTCCGTACTTTTTTTGATTGTGCTTGAAAAGACATTCTGATCCCCAAATATGTCAATGATATGGCTTGAAAGGAACCCCCTCTGATTTTTGATACATCATTTAAATTTCAAGAGACGCTACTCCTAAACTGCTTATACTGCTTTTAAAAGTCTCCCTAACAGAATTCAGTGCTCTGGCTGGACTTTTTTTCTCCCTTCATGTAATTATTTACTGAAGGTCAGATAAAACTATAGTTTCATAAGTAGCCTGCCCAATAAAATATAAAGAATCTCTAAGAATATAAAATAACTCTGTATATGTTTCAGAATTTGACAGAAATGGCACCAAGGTCTAACGAAAACAAATGTAGCCAGAATGCTTTAGGAAACTGTAACCTGGAGGAGAGATCTGCACTGGTTGTTGTACAAAACCCAGCTGACCCTCCATGAGTCCAGCAATTGTTTTAAGGTAGGCAGCAGACTGGATTTATTCTTTACAAAGCTGTTACCCTTTCACATAACTACATCTGGTTAAACATTTTCTAACTCAATATATTTTGGTTGGAAAATGCTTATTCACTGAACCTGATCTATTTCCTCTGAAACAGTTCTGATAAATGATGCTTTTCCAAAGCTGAAGGCAGTCTCTGGTGGCCCCTTCCCTGGGCTGCTGACAAGCCTGGCCACAACCATGGAGCTCCTGCTCCACACCCCTGTCAATGCTGCTCTCTGGAGAGACTAGCAGCCATGACTTCCACCTGGGAAGTGATTTTTCACTTTCAGATTCCAGGAGTTCCTTGTATGTTTTCAGTGACTAACTTAAAAGGACGACAATCCACATCAAAACAGTATCAGATACCTTGGGCTGCAGACTGGTAGATAAGGAAAGTGATTCTGCCCGGCTGATGTTAAAATCACTGCTCATCTCAGAAGAGTCTAATCCATCTCTGCTGCAAGCCTTCACATCTGAAGGGCCGAGGGGAGGGGAGGGAACGTGGGGTCTGTCCAAAACACCTTCGTTTCCGCTGTTTACTTCAAGGTCATCAAGACTTGAACTGAAGCAGACAAGAAAGTCTTTAAGTCTCATGGATTCTACGAATCAGTCTCAACTTCAATGCCACAAAGCAAGGATACATCTGCATACTCTGATAAATGACAACCCAAACCACCGCGATTGTGTCAGGCTAAGTCACACTCTGAGTGCCCTCTCATGTTTCCAGTCACCTGGTCACTTTGCACAGGACTCATCTGACCTAACCCAGTGGATCTGCAGTACAGATATTTGCATTGTCCAAGTCACCCAGATTCCCACCACATTTAGCCACCTCTGGAGGATGATGTTCAGAACCGTGATAGGCATCTCCCTTAAAAGGAGATATTTTGTTCCACACAAGTACCTGCCTATCTACATAAACAAGAAAGAGAACCAAGACAACTAGCTCAGATCTCAATAGGAAGATACATAGACACGTGGATTTTGCTGTGTGCCTGTGTGCGCATGTGTGTTTATGTAAACCATACCATGCAGCTACTCACAGAAGTCTTTTCTACACCTGTGAATTGACAGAGGATGGAAGAGAAAACAGAGATCTGAAGGAGGGTTTGAAATAGTTTATGAGATTAATTTCAAAATATATACATTTACAATATGTATATACATACATAATATATGTATATATAAATGTATATGTATATATACATATATATAAATGTATATACAGATATATACATTTACATATGTAGGTGGTGAGGCACTGGAAGAGGTTGCTCAGAGAAGCTGTGAATGCCCCATCCCTGGAAGTGTTTGAGCCCAGGTTGGACAGGACTTTGGGCAACTTACTCTAGTGGAAGGTGTCCCTGCCCATGTCAGGAAGTTGAACTAGACAGTCTTTAAGGTCCCTTCCAACCCAAACTCTTCTGTGATTCTATAAACATATTCAAAAATCTCTGGCTAAATCAATATATCAAACATCTAGATAATTTGATTGGCAGGGGTTCCTGTACAGAATAGGACACAAAGACTTCTCAGCAGCATCAGGCTGTGAGGGGTCACCCATGTCGGGTCACATTGCCTGCACATGTGAGTTCATGGTCTCTTCATCAGTGCTACTGGAAAGACCGGTTGACTGCTTGCAATAACATTCCAGCCTTACAACATAAAACTTTAAGTTATGTGTGGTATTTCTAAATAGCCAGAGTTTCTACCAGAAATATTAGCACAATAACTTCTTCCCACACCACTACAATTCAGTTTGCCAAAGGAGGAATCTATCAATAGTGTCCAAAATTACTTCCTTATTACATTTCTGAAGACCATCTTTCACAATGTTTCCAAGTAATATCATATGTGACTTCTCAGAAATGTTATTCAACCGTATTATCAGTTATTGTCATGTTTTAAAACTGGAAAAGCAATACATGTCTATGTCAATAGGCAAGCAGTGCATGTCTTACTAGGGGTACCTTACCCGGGAAATTTTTCTGACATAAAAATATGTTTTGAAGATCTACTAATTAACTTGCCACATCACCTCAGATCCTTCAAGGAAGGTGCCACTGAAATTACATACTGATTTTCTCATTTTATGTACAATATTTGAATCACTTACAATGTGGATACATCAAGGTCAATCGCATCTCTCTGAAAATTCATATAAGCTCTTAAAGCTCATATATAGCTACCTGACCTCGGTCTTAAAAAGTTAGGAATAACTAAACAAGTATAGGAGAAAAAATGTTTATGTCAGAAAGGCAGAAGAAGATTATTTATGGTAGTCTGCATTTTATCCCCATAGCTAGTAAAACAAAAAGGTCTGAGAAAGATCAACTTTTACTCTAATATTTGTTGCCCTATCTGCAGCAAAACATTCCTCCCAGTGGGATTTTATAGTTGCTTAAGGAAAGCAAAACTATGACAGAGCAAATGTTATTGATCACTTTGAATCACATTGATCAACAATGATGGATAGCCTCTACTGCTTCCTTTCCAAGTGTTTTTACATAGATATGGTGCCCTAGCTCCAATTAGTCCAAACACTCCTGAAAAGTGGAATTCAAATTCAAATTTTCTTCTGTATAAGAAGTAAAGGACTTCAGGTCTCTTCTACCCAGAGAAGCAATACAGCATTTTTGTTGTTGTTGTTGTTTTGTTGGTTGGTTGGTTGGCTTTTGTTTGCTTATTTTTGGTTGGTTGTTTGGTTGGTTGGTTGGTTGATTTTTGTTTATTTGTTTTGTTGTTGTTTTTTGGTTGGTTGGTTGGTTGGTTTGGTTTTCCAAAGGGTATTAACCAATTGCTAAAAACAAAAATTACCATTTCTTCTTCAAAGCCCTCTCTGCATTCCTGAAGCCAGCCAGTTCCCAGCATAACCTAAAGACATTTGAGAGAGAGTTCTCAGAGAACTGGCTCTGCTGGCCTCAGACTTTTTGTACCAGCACAAGAGCAGAAAAGTCTGAACCTATCAGAAACATGAACTGTACTGTGTACTATGTATTTTGAGGTAAAAAGTATATGAATTCATGAATATGTTGTTCCTTCCATACATCAGTGCCGAGAAAGAAAAGACTCCTGCAGAATTCAATGGATTGTGAATCATTCCCTTAATGACAAATACAAGTGAGAAAAACTCGGGGTGAAATTGCAATTTCTGACAAAAACACCACAATGGAAACTTACAGTGAAAAGCTGGTTCTTTTTTATATATATATATATATATATATATATATTACATACGAGAAAAAAGGTTAAAAACATAAAATTTGCATTAAAAATTAATGTACTTAGAAGACACCTTTTGTTTGTAAATAAAATAAAGTAAGATAAATAAGTCTTCATAACTACCATACAAAAACAGATCATTAAGACAATTTAAATATCAGTTAATGAAAACAGTGATTATACTCTGCTAAAAATATTTCTTACTTCAGATTCAGCCTCATCTTTTTAAATAAAAGGTTATTGTAAACAATCCTTACTCTGGCCATATTATTGAGTCAATTCCATACCTTCTTTTTTTCATGTCAGCATAAAGTTGACCTCGCTCCTTAATAAATCCATGGGTCTTGAATGGAATGTAGGAATCTGGTCCATACAGATCAGAAGGTAAAACAGTATGCCTTAAACCTACATTTTCTCTGTTTTTTACTGACATTTGATTTCTTTCATTGGGATCACATCTATATTGGTCATTCTCCTCCAGAGATGGAGACGAAGAGCTCTTTGCCACTGACGCTGAGTTGGTGGAATTCAAACATGTTTCACTGCTGACACCATCTCCATGAATGTAGTTCATCTTTGAATCCCCAACCTGCAGAGAAAAAGCAAATGCTCGTAAAATGTAGTAACAAGATATATTGTCAAGGAACAAGGACCAGATTAGTTTGCCATTCTATGGTTATTTCATTTTTTTTCCTCTGTTACTTTTTGTAGCATGTGAATTTATAGCTCCATCTTTTTATAGCACATGAACTGAAGACAGATTATATGGCTAAGAAGTTCTAGACCTTGTGCTACTTTTTTGCATGACAGTAGTAATGGATTGATAGTAATTGATGGTAACAAAAAATCTTGAAGTCAATCAAAAAATATGCATAATACATTAGTGTGGGGAACATATGAAAGAAAATTCAAACTGTGCAATTTAATTTGGAAAAATCAGCCTATACATTATGCACTCTTTTATGTTTTCTATACTGGTTCTCTATCCTTTGAGATAAAAAATGCGTGACCTGAAACTGAGGTTCTCCACATACGGATGAGAAAGGAATCTCTCTTTTTTGTCGTTAAGCAGTTGCAAGCATGAGGCATCCCTTCTTTGGCACAAAACCAAGAATGCAGCTAGAAATTGTTTTCTTAGGAACAGGGGTCAGGATTTAGACCCTGGTTACAAAGATTAATTCTTTATGAAAATAAGGTTGAAATTTCCTGTCAAATCTAAATAAGATATTCAATACAGTTTATTGTCAGTCTTTTAGTTAGACACCACTGCTGTCTAGATAGATGCAGAATAATATTGAAAAGCCAGTGAAGACAACCTCCCAAAAGCACCTGTATAAGCCAGAAGAAATGAAGGACTGGAAGTGTTTCCAAAGTCCTGTTTTTTCAGATGATTTATTACCTTCTCTTCAGCCCCACTTGAGATGTGTTATTCCATTCATAACAATGTTTCTCATCATAAGAGATGGAAAGAACTGCTGACATTTTTACAGCAGTCTATAATTGCAATCAAAGGTACTTCTCTTGTGCTGTGCAGATGAGATGCATAAATGAAAAATTCTTCTCCCAGGTTTTACAGCTGCTCCTCCCTCCAAAGTTATCACTGTGCAGGCAGTGTTTCCACTCCACACAATCACAGAGTGGGTCAGTGGCGCAGGCTGAGCAGCGCTTAAAGGAGAATTTTGCCCCAGTCAGCAGTTTAATGAAGTTAAAGTGGCTACATGTTGAGCTGTGAAAGGGTAGTAATCCAAACTGAAGGTCCCACCAGCAATATACTCTGGTAACATCTGCATTTCTGCAGCTCTGTCCTTACCAGCACAATATTGTTAAAATCAAAGATTCACTGATATGCATAAAGAGTACCCTGCTATTTACTCACTCCTAGGTTATTATTTCATGCATCTCTCAGTAACCTTAGGTGCATTTTGAACATACTGACATCTGACAGAAACTTCTGCCTCAGCAGTCATGAGAAACTAGGACTACAGTGTGTGCAGTGCTAGAAGCATTTCAGGAATGTGGAGAGGGAGAGGGAGAGGGAGAGGGAGAGGGAGAGGGAGAGGGAGAGGGAGAGGGAGAGGGAGAGGGAGAGGGAGAGGGAGAGGGAGAGGGAGAGGGAGAGGGAGAGGGAGAGGGAGAGGGAGAGGGAGGAAGGCACAAAGGCACGAAGGCACAGAAAAGAAAGAGAGAGAGAGAGAGAGAGAGAGAGAAAGTGAGAGAAAGAAATCACACTTCATAATCTCAGCCTTTTTCTAACATTACGATCTTATCATTTCTTATTCCTATATTCAAACTTTCACCCGAGGCAAAGCCTATAGTACATTACAAACAGATAGATCACTTCAGCCTTCACGAAAACACAGCCACTTGCTGCCAAAATTTTGCAGCTGTTCAACTACACACAATGACTAAGGTTGGACTAGTCCCTCTTCCCCAAGTTATGATACATAAGTGTGACTGTGAGGAGGTATTTCAGGTGCAACGCACTGATCTAAAACACAGTTTGGTCTGGACACTCTAACCTCCAGTGCTGCTAATAAATTGATAAGAAATGTAAATACTAATCCAGGAGCTCTGCATCAACTCTAAAACACTGACTTCAGCTTCTCACCTTTGTGTGAAGTTCAAACATAAACTTACTTGGTCTACTACCATGCAGTTTGCATATACTTCATCTCTTCCATTCAACATGGCAGAAAGTCTGGCTGCAGCAAAGAAAGTAGGTGGAGTTTTTAGCTTCTTAAGAACATCAAAGGTAGAATGTCTCTGCTCTGGAAAAAATAAATTGTGGAAAACAGGCAATTATTTCTCAAACCATTTTCTTTTTTATATAGTGTCATAAAAAATGGAGAAATTTAACTATTAAGCACCAAATCTTAAGATTACAATTTGAGAAATGTTTGCGTGGCCTCTCAAACATCTTGCCAATTTCTTAATTGCCTAACACTTGGTACATGCTTCTAGAAACCTATAGTCAACAAAACTAGAAAAGATACCACAAAATGATTCATAAAAAGTAAGTGTTCCTGCAGCTTGGCTAGGAAAACCTTCAATTTTCCTACCAAGCTAGAACTTTGTACAGTCTTTCTGCCTGCTGGAAGCTTTCTGCCTGCTGGAAACAACGTAATCTTAAACCAGTGAAGTAAATCACTGTTCTTAAAACAAACAAACAGCAACAAAATTGTAAGAAAGATATAAACAAAATACTACTGATAGTGTCTTTAGAGGATGACAGAAATCAATTAAGGTTTGATCTGTGAACATAATGTTTGGGATGAAGACTGCACATGATCTGCTTTTGCTACTGAAATGATAAACAATCAGTTTCAACAACGATCAATCATTAACAGAATTTAAGGACTTATATTTCTGTAGTATGTTCATGACTGCAAATATTACTGAAAGCTGTGTGTGCTGACTCTGTATTTCAGAGTTTTGAGCAGCAGAAAACCTAACCAAGTGCTATAGAAACAGTCAATCTGTCCTTTAGGCACAGTTCTCTTGAAGCTGCTTTTGAGTATGAAGAGCATGCACCAATCTAGCACCTGAGCTGGTCATCAAGGCCTCATAGTATCTTCTGATTGTAGAAGGGGCAAAGTTTCACAAAGTGGGAACCAGCCCAGTTCTAGAGAGTGTGAAAACAGGTATATAAGATATATTTCTAGAACAATGGTTCTTCTGGAAGATGCCATGCCTATGGCCATCAGATTGCAAGAAGAGTCACAAGACACTGGATTAGAAACTACACTTGACAAGATTTGGGACATTTGTTCCTTCAAAAAAAAAAAATCCTGGACAATGGCCAAAAATGCAATGCTACACCACAGCTTTTATTTCATTTTAAGATTCTATCTCATAAAGCCCATGAACAGTAACCTCTATACTTAGAGAAAACTGGAAATTCCCATTTAGAAATGCACACTATGAACTATTTTGCTTCTAGTCCTGGCAGGCCTTGTGGGATCTCATACCATTAAAAACATCCTTATACCTCTCATTTTGCTTCTTCCCTCCTGTAGGATTTTTAACATGATTTTAGTGACTGCCATCTTGCGACTTGCTAAAGCTACAAACCATTTCCTTATGCCTGCCAAAATCTTGAAGTCTTTGTTTATAAATAGTGTAAACCATTGTTTTCTACAGCAATTCATCAGACTTTGGCAGCTAAAATCATAAGGAAATGTGATTTGGCAAAACAGGCAGTGCTTTCTTGTGGCAAGCAAAGTTTTCTGAGTGCTGATCTTAAACCAACAACCACTGAAGAAAAAGATATCAAGCTCTACATTGCCTCTTGTGCATCCATTGTCTCCACTGCCTCCCCCAGGTATGAGCCTGGTGGGTACAGCTGGGAGGGTGGCATTTGGCTCCTGTGCTCAGCTGAAGGAGATTCAATTATATACCCCAAGCCAGTCTGCTGTTAAACATGCCTCTAAATATTCACCAGAGTTTTAAGTGAAAAGACGAAAGAAAGCAGGGCATTTGGGGCTTTGTGATGCAGCATGATTCCACTGAACCTCTACTTCCCCCTCCAATTTCAAACATACTTGAAGTGATGACCACATTGCACTAACTGTGTTAACCAGAAAACCATTTCAAGACTTTGCTGAATGCAGGGGAGAGCATTATTAATTACACATTGACTGTGCTAGTAACTTATTTCTACTGGAAAGGCCAGCTTAGTTTAAAGGGGGACAAAACCATAGCAAATTTCCACATCATGCACTGAATTTCTGGAGCCCCACGAATTGCTTCCAGCCTGCATAATGAACAGTTATGAGTCATCATCGGTCTTACGGGGACCATCAATACCTTTCATCAGTTTAAAATGACAGCAGGTAGTAATAGTTCACTGCACTTGGTGACAGTGTTAAAGCCCAGAAAGGCCTTTTGTTGTTGTTATTTGAAAGGTTAGGAGTATTGACTAAATGTATTTTCAAACACAATATCTCATACATATCCCCCACCCTCCCCAGTCAAAGGCGTTGTTATTCCCATTGCAGATGCAAACTCCAGCATGGTGTATGAAGAGATGGTAAGACCGGCATCTCTTTTGGCAATGAAGGTGTCCAAAGAGATCTAGTTCTGAAAAGTGTTGGTAATGGACTTCAGGATGCTTATTAAGGAAAACACGACCCAAATATGACACAGAAGAAGAGACCCAGCCCTCTGCTGCTGAAACAACCCAGCAAGCACACCTCTGATCAACAACCCAGCAAGCACACCAAGCTGATCCTCCTTCTCAGAGCTGAATGCTCTGTGACAGTATACTGTGCCACAGCCACCAAAAAGGAATAAAATAAAGGCATGTCTCCCTTTAACAGAGCATGTGGATCTCTGCCATCTGCCTAGTAAACAGACAAGAAAGATGTATGCCTTGTTTAGATGCAGGTGAACAAAAGCCACAGTGCTGAGAAAGATAATCTCCAAACATGGATAAAATAAAAGATGTGGACCACCGAATAACTAGGCACAAGTTCTCTACATCTTCTGTTATGTCATGTTGTCATCAAAGTTATTCAGCAAAAGCTGCACATTTTAACAGGCACAAAAGCTCATGAAAATACTTTAACTTCAGAAAACACATGATCATCATAGCGGTAATTTAAAACATGCTTAATACTGGCATAAGAAGATGTATAGCCTTGAATGACCTGTTTTGGAAAATGGTCCAAACCAGTATTATGACCAAAGTCATAACACTGACTTTTACCACAAAAATCAAAACTTAAATTTTCTGAGAAGGCACATAGCAAAAGGGAAGTGAAGTACATCAGTGTGACCAAGCTGAGAGCCAGGAAAGAAATTACAAATTCCCTTCTTTAGATACAACGAATAGTTTTCAGACAGCTCATCACATTTACCCCCAGCAGTCCAAATAGGGGTTAATGTGTAACTGGAAGTAAGAGAGGTATGAAGTCAGAGAAGAAATGGAGACAACTAAATGCATGGGTCACGCAGGACTGTGGAAATGTTCCTCTAAATCCAGAGGTGGTTACCTGAATTTCACAGAAGTCCACAAATTCCTGACAAGGCACCAAAAAAGCAATATGCATATTTGGAGATGTGGACTGTATGATTACTTTCAACCGTGTATCTTCATTCCTAGCCTGGAGAGTCTTAGTGCTTCATTCAGACAATGCAACCACTCCTGGGAGTAAAATTAAACAAGTACATAAGAACAGCACTACACTGTGAATAAAGTGAGGCAGGCTTTGAGATGCTGTTGTCACAAACCTGAACGTGACATTTAAGTGTCCTGAATCTGTGGAGTGGAAAACTAAAGCACTGTGTTTCCCATATACATCGTGGAGACAGCCAGGCAGCGGTATGCTAGAAATCTTATCCAGGATGTTCCAGACGTGATGCTACAGTAGCCACTAAGAAACACAGACAGTAAAGGCACTTTTTAATCATCACCTTTGATCTTTGTCACCTAAACCTGGATGAGAAGAGAGAGATCTCATCCACCGTGGGATTCACAGCCCTGACCACCCTCTCTGAAGCAGGTACCATAGCTGTTTGCAGTAAATCAATGAGTATAAAGGCAAAAATAAGCAGGTGACTCATTTTGTACAACACCAAAATGCAAAAACTACATTTCCAAACTAGAGTATGCTTAGTTTCTTAGTATGCTCTGTCCTGTGAAGACTGAGAGGTCTCCAAGCATGGACAAATGCTGAACTGGGGGTGAGAAACTTAAAATTTGAAAAAACTAATGTATATGTTGCAAAGTAGTCTTCAAGAATTTCAGCTTTCGAATTTCCCACCAGAAGTCTGCAGAGCTTCACTACTTCCCGGGAAGAGAAACCCCAGATCGTGAAACCTACAATGGGCTTGGGGCAGAAGAGAGGAAGCTGACATTTATTGCCCAGATCAGCCGAAGCACCCAACACAGGTACATAACTCTTCATGACTTTTGGGGTGGGGAGGAAGAATCCCGCACTGCATCAAGCCAGCTCTCAGGGTCTCTTGTTCACTGAGACCCGAACTCCTCCGTGATGGAAACGCAGCTTCAAGGCACCATGTCCCACACCTGGCCTTGTGGAAAACATGTCTCGTTCTGCTTGGAAAGGAAGCCACCAACACAACCGTCCCGCAGCAAAGTGGAGAATAGCTCATCCCCTCACAGAGGTGCTTCTCCCACCTCACTTGCTGCTGGGATTTCAACACCCCTGACACCATTTGGAATTTATCACTGAAACACACAGGTGCACCCAGAGCATCTTCTTGCTCCAGCAACACAACATAGCCTATCACCTCGGCACACAAGCCACATGTGTTGGTATGCTATTAAAGGGGACGTGAAGCAAGACACAATACTATAACATGAAAATATCAGGAGTGTATACAATGCTATGTAACAGGTAAAATATCTAAGACTAATAATGCTGTCCTAAGGTAAAATAAAGAACAATCAAAGTGCCATAGAGAATGGGTGAATAGCTACAACATATACAGATAAATCAAGTACTCATGAGAGACACAGACTGCACACCACACAATTTGCAATCCGTTTCATCTTCTTTACAGATTGTGTACACATCCACACACATTACAGAAACTCCTCTGCACTTGGGAAATAATGGATTTTCCCACAAATAAAAAGTTCATAAATTGCTGTGTATGTTAAGAAGTGCATTCTGTACACGTTTTTTGCTCTAAAAGTTAAGGTCAAAGTCTGAGCGTGTGTAAACAACATGATTCTCCTCACTCACTGACTTTAATGACACTGATGGATCTTGATTCTCTTATTTGTTCTTTTCCCTTTCTGAAACAAAAAAAAGCAATTTTATGAAAGGAAATGTAAATTACATTTTTTTCCACTCATTGTCTTCTTTTCTTTGCTTCTAAATGCAGGAAAAATATCTTTCCTCATTAAGGCTTCTAATGATAATTCTTCCTAACATAAATTTGCTGCCCAGTGCCTTTCAATCTCCTTAAAACTCCCTTTATCATACTGACAATTTATAATGCTTCCCTCTCAGAGGCTTCTCCACAAAGACAGACAATGTCTAACTGCACCAGGATCTGTGCAGAGAACAACTGAGCCTGCCATCTCTTTCTTTTACAGAAAGCAAAAGAGTTCCCTCTTCATTCTGATAAGACTTCTGTACATAATTTAAAAGGTTCTCTTGTTAGCTGTTGAGACATATTTGAGTTACAAAATTCCCCTTAAGTGAAAACATCTGTAGCTAGCAGAACTTTCTGTAGCTGCAGCAGTGCCGTTTTGCAAGCTCCCAGGACACCAGAACTGCTTAGTGAGAACAACACATATAGCCTGAAGAAAAGAAGTCCTGAGAGAGTAAAGAAATAAAAACAATTTTAAAGAACAGCATGTAATTTGGAGAAAACATTTTTTTCTCAACAATTTTCAATAACGTTATTTACAAAAGCATAACTAACAGTGAGGTAGACTTTCGACGAAAAGGAAGAAAATCTACCTCATTACAGCTGTCGATAGCCACCTGCACACAACCAGACAACGAAAAAGAGGCAGAGCTAGTAAGCAAGAATCACTTAAAAGAAGACAGCTTTTTCTACCTTGTTTGGATGCCCTTCTTCGAATCCTCATTTTAGGTAGGGAAGGCCAAGAGTAATTAAAAGGTGAATCAGAGTCTGAGTCCATTTTTTTGCTCAATAAGCACAGAGCAGATTCTCAAAGTTGCACTTTGTTGTTCTCAATTGCAAGTCAAGTCTAAGAGTGATGTAAAATAAAGGAATGGACAAAGAAGGATCAAATTGCCCACTAAACACAGGGGAGGGAAAAGCTGTAAATGTTTGCTCTCTTCAGGCGTCCAGGCATGTAGACAGATCAGGCTGCAAATATTAAGGCAGAAGCAAGGAGGTTAAAGTATGAGAGCTTCGAGTGGAGCTGTTGCATCGTGGTCCAGAGCTATTTGAAAGGTCATTGTGTGCCAATGAATCATTAACTCACCTTTCCATTTTGATGTAAATGAAAACAATAGGAGCTGAGTAAGAAATGAGAAAATATGTCTCAAAAATAAACAAACCAGTGCAAGGTTTCTCAAAGCTTTTTTTCCACGTTAAAACTAGGATTTACAAGAACTCTCAAACTGAGGATAAGCAAAATGCTGGAAGCGAAGAAGAAAAGATTAATAGTAAACTAAGAAAACCAGTCTATCTGCTGGACCCTTTATTACTGCAAAGCAATGCCTCCCCTCTCAGTGTTTATGACTTTGGCAGACCTTGGGATGTTGCAGCTGGAAAGCAGAGATAACCCACTCAAAAGCCTGTTGCTCCCATCTTTCTAGCTCAAATGAGCGTAAAGCTTAAGTGTTATATAGAAAGATTACAATGTCATTAGAGTAGCTCTCTTTCCAATAATATTTAGTCTGAATAGTGTTTTCTCCTTCACACAGTCACCAAGTGAGACAGTGAATCATAAGGATTTTGTAGAGCTGGCACCTTTACAGCACTAGTCTAACCTCATAGCAATGCACAATACAGCTAGTGACTAATTTACAACAAATCCTCCATTCTTATACAGTCTCCCTGAACAACTCGCAGGCAATTAGTATTCAGTAGGAACTCATTATCCCTTCCCCCAACATCTTTACACTACACAAACTACATTTTTTAAACAGACTCGAATGTGGCTATACAAGAGCTAATACAAAAATAACATGTCCACTGTTTCTTAACCAGCTCCGCCAAACATTTCTTTTAGTTACCCCACAATGCATGAGTTTTTGTGTTCCACATAAAGGAGGAGAGGGAATGTGGATCAGCTTAAATGTCAGTTTTTGGAAGATGATGACATTTGAGCTTGTTAACATTCTTTACTTCACTTCAATTATTTTTCAGGCTGCTGAGGTCTGCAGCGCTACTTCTGTATTATGTTTCAAGTGATTCCTCAATCCACATTGCAGTCAGAGATAACAATGTATTTGTTGAAAGAAGATCATGCAATTCAAATGCAAATTTAATTCAAAGCTCATTATAAAAGTATCTATCAGGTTTTCAGGGATAAAACAATTATTATATGAGCACTTCATAAAGTGCACAAATTACATAAAACACAATTGAAGCAGATCATTGTTCTGCCCTTCCCTTAACTGAAGTTCTGCCAGCTTTGTTAGGCCTGGAAAGAGTAATTTGCCCCAGACGCTGGAAGCCTTAGACTTTCACTTTAAATATTAGACACTCCCATAGACTTTGTTTGATTTATATATATAATTAACAGCCCCAGGGAATCACAGCAGACAATGGATAACTGAAAATACAGAGAGGATATAAATCCACGGTTTAAGCATCCACTTCAAAACATCTCTGCTCCCTGGAATGTCAAGTTCGAGAGGCACTGATGGATCCCCTGGGCCCACGGGAACGCAGGGGCGGATGTTCTCCTGCGCACCTGCACTCTGGCCAGCCCCCACTCACCAGTTGTGGCCACAGTTAAATGAAAGAAAGAGGAAAGGATGGAGCATATTTACTGGGTAACTTGTTCACTTAGGAAATATCTTCCCAGCTGCTCCAACACAAAAGATTTCCCCTGTACACAACATTTTTCCCTAACCAAGTGCTCTCTTTATCACCAGATATATTTAATGACAACCTGAATACAAGCCTGAATTTCAGACATGTACTCAGGGCAGTGCTCTGTGGGTGAACTGGTGTTCACATTTAAAGAGCACTGTAAGTTTTACACTGGCTTTAAAATTTCTCACCTTTCAATTTAGGCAATTACTCTTTCGTTCTTGATGAGGAATGTTTTTTTTTTTTTTTTTTTTCCTTTTCTCTATATTGGCCAATTCTGACTTTTTTCACCCAACTTTATATGATCAAGGAAAATGTACTTGTTCACTTCCACTGGTTTTCCTTTTATCTATAGTTAGTCCAGAGAGAAACGATTAGAACTGAACAAAACTCTCACAGCGTGGACATGCAGCTGACGTATTAAATGGCAATAAAATATTTTATATGCCAAGATATTTACTTTTCTGAATGACCTCTGCATGTTTCATAAATGCTTTCACTGACTGTTTCAGCTATTGCCTGCCCTTAAACTAGCAGTGTTAATTTAGAACCTCCAAACATAAATGAGTAATTGAGGACTGTTAAGTAATTTTTAAACTGCAATCCTATTACATAATACTTGGAGAATCCAGCTTTTAAACTTCTGCTGTGATAAAGACCTGATCATTTACTCCTGCTATTCATTCTCTATTTCTTGGGCAAATCTTAGGCTTTTTACATACTTACTGCAATCTCCCCTGAATAGGAACTTGCATGAGAATTTGTCAATTGCATTCTGAAAGTGCAGATAAATTATCAACCTTATGCCACTATTTCTGAAGGGCTAATTGAATACCACTCACATTATTTGCTCTGTTTGGGTCCTATGAAAGATTTTTATCTTTTTTCTTGACTGTAGAACTCCTTTCTGCAGCCACTGAAGACCTCATGCTGCTTTTTGCCATGAAGAAGGGCTTTGCTTTGCCTTACAGTCTATGGCTAAAAATATTTTTCTCCCCATTCTTGCACTTTGGGGGATGATCCAATCTACATCTCACCTCCCACTCATCATCTCCAAAGTGGCAGCATTTCAGTGGTGGTATTTGCATGCAGCTGGCACAGAGATTTGGCGGCTTATAAAAGGTGCTTTCTAGCTGGAAAATATTGACCTTACTTTCCTTGTAAAATGTTTTCAATTATGTATATCAACATATAGATGTGAAGTGAAGATAAAGAACAAATGTTTTTTTGTGTGCATTACCTAAGGCTAATGCTTTTGATAAATACTAATGCAATGCTTTAAATTCTTTCACCTAACACTTGCCAAAACACACCCATATGATATAAATGTTTTTCAGAGATATTACAGTCTATTGTCTGCTGTCAGACCGCTCCCTCCACTCGTGGCAAGACGGAAGGAAGTACAGGAATGTCACCAGCATTTACAGTTTCCATGGAACAGCACCATCACTTCCCCAGGGCACTTAGAGGACAGCCTCATAGCGAAGTGGTGGGGGGGATGTGGTCTCCCTCTCCTGAAACACTGCTAAAACAGCCCCATAGCTGGTAGCTAGCTCTGTGGCAGGCCAGAAAGAGAAGACCCCTTTGAGTTAGGTGTCCCCTTCCCAGATGGAGAACAGATCTACAAGGCTAATGACCCCAGAAACAGGACTGGTGATGGTCTACATTGGGTGTGGGTGATGAGAACTGCATGAGCAATGGCTTTGACAGAAATGCCCTCCACTGTTTGCTCTGACCAGTCCTCACTAACATTAGGGACAAAGTTGATTTCCCCCAGCTTCATTCTGTTGCAGGACCAGCAGAGTTCATTTCCCAAAACTGTGGAGAAGACTCTGACAAGAAAAGATAGCATAGAAAAGGCTACGTGCTTTTCTCCGCTGACTTCTGTGACCCACAGGTCCATGTGACTTTCCTACCATCTTCGCTCCACTGTTTGTCTAAGGTCACAGGAAAGACCTGCCAATGTATCTGGACAAAATATCTACATTACCGGATGGTAAACCTAATCGCTGTTTTGAAAATTCAGCAAATGTGAATTAAAGGTGACTGAAAGCAAAGTGCTACCAGCCAGTTCCCACACACCAAGCACACTCCAACCCAAATGTTCTTCCACCTGCCCACAGCAATTATATGGTGATTGTGAAGATTGCTGCCAGCAACAGCATCACAGTTCCCATAGGACAGCTTGTCACAAAAAATAAAAAATAAAAAATAAAAAATAAAATCTTTACCACCTCTCTTCTCTGCCAAACACCTGGGTCTTTCTTATAGAAGTTTACACTGGAATTGTCAGAAAACTTTGCCACATCTCTCTTCTCCCCCTCTCCCTTTCCCAAATCATTGATGAATACACTGAAAAACACAGAACAAAGTCCAGATCCTTAAGATCTTGGCAGATGACCTCCCCAATTTGTTTTTATGATCTTTCTTACTGCTGAGCTTCCAATGGGTGATTCATTCATTCAGTTTAGAGAACTGTCTTTTCTGATGTATTTATTTCCTTTCTTTGTGCACAAGCAAAGGAGATCTGAGAAGGCCTCCCAGTAGCAACACAACAACTTGGAATTTAAACTGCATAGCAGTGGATCACAAAAAGATTCAGGCAGCAATCACTGGCCATCATCACTGCCCAAATTTTGACAGTATTTGGTGGAACCTGTCTCTTTCATTGAAACTGCATGCAAAACTCCCCGTCCCATGTCACCATCAAGGGGAACACTGCAGGGAAGGGGAAGAGCACTGGAGAGGAAGGGGGAATTGCGACCTTCCTGTACTGCACACATTTGTCAGCAAGCACATCTGCTTTTCACTGTTTCAACCCCAACAATGCTACAGGTTAGTGCTAGCAACAGCCCTATGAAAGATCATCAGTGTTTATCATTATGGAGCCTCTTCCTCTCACCACCATTTACAGAGGCAGATTTTTCTCTCCTAGAAAAGCCCTAGGTAAGTATCAAAGCCAGGTAAATTCTGATATAAGATTAAATGGCCCTGAGCCCTCAGTCCCCTCATCTCCTACTTGAAATTCTTGCAAGCATTCTCCACCTTTCCATTCAAGCAGCCGGTGACAAAACCCACGCACATTAACGTCCCCTTTTCTGAAATAAGCATCTCCTATCAAAGCTGTGTATACAAACATCAGAAATATTAATAAAACATAAAAATAAAGATGTGGTGCTATAAATGTGGGTTGATTTTTTCTTTTATTTATTTGTGCAATTTCTTGGGCAGTAGTCTGAAGATGAACCAAGATACTACTTTCAGAGAGATCCCAGTGAGAGTGGCAGGCCACCTGACCTGTCTCTAAAAATGCTGTTGTACACAGATAACAGAGTTTACTGAAGCACTCAAGTCATGGCAGATGGCAGAAGAAGCAGAGCCAGTTTGCATGCACTGCGTTCTGGTTCACTTTAAGCTAGATTGCCAGTTCAAGCATTCTTATGCTCCATTGCATCTATTTCCCCAGGGATGTATCCTTTTACTAACTCCAGACAGTGCACATAGAATCACAGTGTTGTAAAAGATCCAGACTGAGAGGAGGCCATAACATCTACATTTTTATCTAACTCTTTAGCTACTCACCTGCAGGTATATTTCTAACTACAATGTGAATTATAAAATTAATTTTAAGGCTGTTCTGCCTATTTTTTCTTTGAAACTAGGATGACAACTTCAGTTAGAATAGATATAATGAGAATAACGTTTTCATGTTAAAAATACCATGTTTATGACAGTCAATGATAGCTGCATCATTCCACAAAGACCTGTTGGCAATACTTATCTTTCCTTCGAAAAGCAACTGCTTCTAAGTTGTGGTACTTAAATCTTATTTCTTTGCTAAACTAAAGGAGCAATTCACCTTTAAGAATGTAAGAGAACCAGGTTTGCATAAACAATAGTAGTACTGCAAAATCCCTGGATAACACCCAAGAGACTGGGATGAAGAAGAGCTCAGAGCTTACAAAACTGAGGCAAAGCGCTACCTCTGCTCAACCCTGAGTCAGTCTAGCTCCAAAGAGCCACTGGACAAAAAGCATTATTTCAGGCTTTGTCCCAAATGCTGCATGTTGGCCAGTTTACTGTAATGATATTATGGTTTCACAGTGTTCTTCAGATTCAGAGCTTTCTGAAATCTGGTTCATGACTCACTGGATATGCTTTCCTTTTTTTTTTTTTTTTTTTTTTTTTTAAAAAAAAAAGCATATATATATATTATATATTCACCTGGTTGTTTAGGATAACAATCTCAGCGTGGGTAACAAGCTCATTAATACTACTTTCGTGTGACAGCAGTCATTATGTCATTATGCCCTGACTCCCGAAACAACCACTAAGCAGTTCCAGCAACGTACATAGTGAGATAATTTGACTAAATGCTCTCCTTGTCCAGCATCTATTCACATCAAAAGGGTAGCTGGGATGTGCAGTCCAACTATGGACAGAAAGCTCATTGCTGTTTGTCTCATGCCTTGATGAAAAGGTCTCCTGAGTTTATTTGCAAAAGCTTGAGAATTAAGGGCTAGGATAAACAGAAATTTCTTCTAGGTTTCTGGTCCACAAAGTCCTGTGCAAGTCCCAGTAACGCAGACAACACACGTGGCCGTACATGAAAGCACACCAAAGTTTGAATTGGACCTTGCTTATACTGAAGTTTTGCCAATGACTTGGTTGTTGAGTCTACAATTACACTGCCAACCTGAGCAGCCAAAAAGTTCACCAAAGACCCGTTTCATTAAACATTCACTTTTCCATGTTTCAGGGAAGATTTCAAGGGAAGGGCTGCTTCTCAAGGAGGAAGAAAGCTGAGAAATGTGTTCATTTGTGCATTTTCAAGACTATAACTGTTCTCTTCACAATATAGTTCTGGAATACATTTCATATTTAAAGAGTAGCTTGACATTAGATATATCCCAGATTGTTTATTTACGTTAGCGTGAAATGAGACTGGGCAGAAGACAGGCAAAAGAGCTTATTTAAACATCAGAAAAAAGAACCTCTTTTTGAAGGATTATTTTGTTGAGCAAATTTGTTTTGGATTTTAGGCAGAGGAGAAGGACAAGTTCTGGGAAGCCAGACAGCACATGTTTGTAGCTTGTTCATTTTTCTTTCTGTCTTCCTTTTGAGGTTAACTTGAATTGTAATGTCTCAGAAAATGAAGAGTGGAGGAAACTCCAAGAAACAAGAACAAGCTTGTTTTACTGCTTAATGTTTCTTCTTCCAGATTTCTCCACAGCTTTTTAATTAAGCTCAGCTGAGGCTTACATCCCAGGAAGATTTTTCTTCCCACATCTTCTCTAGCTCTCAACTATTCAGCTATCTTCAACACTCAGTTGTTTATAGACAGTTTAAACAAACAAGAAAATGTTTTATCTAATGAAATTAAAAAAAAAATAAAAAGGCTATATGTTGTTTAAAGGTTGTTTCTGGAAGGGTTCTGACAGACCAGATCCAGGTTAAGTGTCTGTTCTGCAAGGTGCAAGGAACTACACAAAGGTTTTGCTCAGTAAAAGAAGTACCATAAAGATCTATGAGAACTTCAGTGAAAAAGGGCACAGTATAAATGCCACAGTTATTAAAAGACAGCTGCATCAATAACTGCAGTTTTCTTCAGATAGTATTTTTCTCTGCAATTTTCAAAACCATCACATTTCCTAAAACACCTGTCTTAAAAAAAAAAAAAATGCCTCCTTCCACTGCAAATCCATCTTCCTGAACTTCTTCAGCACATCTTCAATCACTTAAGTATTGCAGTGCCTCTTTTTCATCTCATTCTTCATGGTCTTCCTTACTTGTGATGAATAACAGATACAGGGAAAAGATAATTGACATGCCCAAGGTCATGTTGTAAATCCATAACAGAACAGAAACTGAAGTAAAGGTCTGCAGCTCCTGGACTGCAGATACAACGGCTGGATCACACAGCTTCTCCCCAAGTATACAAAAGGGAAAGACCAGATTGGGTGCTACCACGCAAGGACTGCAAACACAAAAGATCTGCCTAGCATTAATCATTGGATTCTCGTAACTGTCTCAAATAGACAACACACGACATACAACTTTCACTTTTATCTGTCAATAACTATAAAATTACCTCCTGTGATTCCAATCTCAAAACAGGTACAGTTGACTCAGAACAGTTCGAAATGTAAATATTCTGCCCATTGAAGGAAAAATAAATAAATAAATAAATAAAAGAAGGGAGTGAAAAAGTTAACCTCAATCAGTAGAAGAATCAATTATTTTACAGACCTAACAAAAACTGTGTTGAGGAGGGACTTTAGACAGCAGAACCATGCTTTTTTGTATTTAAGCAAACAAAAAACTTTTTAAGTCTTACCAACCACAGTAAGGAAATCTAATTGAAAAAAGAACAAAACGGCAACATTGAAAACAGATTCTCTGCAGATTACAGTGCAGCCCTACTGGTTTACACAGAGGAGAAGAAGATCATTGTGTTCTGTTCCTTAAACTGATCTGTGGTTAAACTAGGATTTCTGTGGAACCATGAAAATCAAAGGACAGACTCTACTAAAAACGTTTTACAGCTGCCTGGTCACATACAGAGAACCACCAAAAATTTGGCATCAGTATTTTTATCTCTCAAAGTGCAAAACCTGGCTTGCAAAACCCTTTCACCACTGGCAGAGCAAACATACTAGATTAGACAGACACCAGTAGGTCACTGGCACTGTAACTAGGAGAACAGGGAAAATATTTTTAAAATTTATCATCATCCTGTCTTCCTGAAGTTATATTTCCTTGGAAGAAAAACTGGAGGTTAGATTTTTCTTGTTGGAAAAGAGAAACTTTTGCAGCTTTATAAATGGCCTTGTGAACATCCTCTTTCCAAACCAGCTATACAAAACAGGAAGGAATTATAACTCTTTAAAAACACATGCCCTGCTAACACCGTCACATGCCCAACAGTAACAGCATTCAGCTGTCACCTCCTAGACTCTCTCCCAGAAAGTACAGGGCTGCTGACTCTTGAGGATGACAATGCTTGGCAATAATACATATGCTTAATATTGAAAAAAAAAAAATAAAATCCTTTATTTTCTTGCTTCCCTGTTTGTTTCTTTCATTCACTCTCCCCGACTGGATATTGTTTTTCCTCTCTTAATCTTTCCAGTGTGTTTCTTTCACTGAAAAAAGTCTTTTTATGTTGTTGGTTTTTTTTGTTTTGTTTTAAACACAAAACACATTTTTAGCAACTTCCGAGAGAAAGAGAGAGAGAGAGAGGGAGAGGGAGAGGGAGAGAGAGAGAGGTGGGGGGAAAGGAGACTGGCAGGTGTGACTAGCACTGAATTCAGGTGTCTCTATGCCATCCGCTGTTCACCCTGTTCTAGCTTTCTCTTGTGCCCCACAGTTTACTCCTGTTTTTTCAATTCCTGAATATGACAAACCCATTTCACCCTAGGAAAAAGCGTATGCAGTTCACATGGCTTCCCATGTGTGTTCCTCACCTCCCCGGTACACATCAGGGTGGGACCCCAGGGCCTCTCCCTCAGTTCTGGAGGATGTGGAGCCTCTTGCTCAGCAGAGGCCAAGGGGAGCAATTTTTCAAATTGAACTCTGAGAATCAAACAGTGCCTGAGGCAGCCAGGTCCCAAACCAAAGATGAAGACAAGGAGCAAGAAGAGTTGGCATCCTTTTAGCACCCTACTGACTGCTGTGAGCACCCTTGCAAGATACTCCCCAAACTTTGTTGGGTGAGGAGAAAGAACCACATCAGTCAATACATTTGAAATGGCAGGGCTGTGCAGACAGAAAGCATGAACAGAACCCATTCCAGGACCCACCACGCCTAGACCAATTTTTGGACAAGCTTCTCAAACCACGTGGAAAAAGAGTGAGAAGCAGAAGCAGAATAACTTACATCCATTCAAAGAAACCCATTCAAAGAGTACTGGTGTTCTTGCTCTTAGAAATCCTCTTTGATTTACTCATCCAACTTCCTAGTGAGATTCCAGAGTTTGCTCGTTTCTATTCATTCTTCCTCACTCAACCCCCCAGCCGTTTTCCCTCTTCCTCTCCCCCACTGACAACCATTTCCATTTCTCTTCTTATTCCCCACTGTGTGTTCTTCCTGCCAAAAGAGTTGCCATTTAAAAACAATGCCAAGCAAACAATTTTTTTTAAGTAGTTTAAAACAATTCTGGGTAATAAAACTATGACATTTAGCAATATGGTTATGTGAGTCAGGTTAGAACATATACTGTTTTTTATATTCAAAGAAACCCATAAAACCAGCTTAAGCCAACTTATAAATTTTTGGTTGTCACTAAACCCTAATTTCACCCCTTTCCCTCCCTACCTTCACCTTTTAGTGCACATCCAAGAGCACCCTTAAACCCCAGCTTGCATATTAACCCTGTCACCTCTCACACAAAATGCTGATGGGAGGCCTTCCAGGCTCTGCTGAGGTCAATAGCAAAAACCCATCAGATGTCAGCACTACAAGCTAAATTTCAGCTGAGTTCAGTAGTCAGAGACGGGAGATGGGTGAGGAGAGCTCAAGACCCACATAGTAGTGAGACCATGCTCCAGTCTTCACACAAAGTGAGCACATTTTCAGCTACAGTGATTTACTGAAGTCTGTTCTAAAACAAGTAGAATAGACTTCACTGCAGCTTCTCCACATGTAAGTCAACCTCTTAGATGTATTACATGGTGATTACAATTCAGTGAAGAGAGAGAATGTTCATTTTCAGACAGGAGGTACAATAGGTAATATTTCTGAGTTTAATATAAGCTAAGCATGTGCTCAGGACAAAAGGTTTATATGTTCACATGTATATGATATGTGTATATACACATTTATCTACGTATTTATAATTTATTTTTGTAAATGCATAAGATGCCTAAGAAAATAAGCTAAAATCAAATATTAAGCACCTAAATCTTGTTCCAAGCTGTATGCAAGTACACCATTTTTTCACCCAGAAGCTCCTTTGAGAATCTACCATTCCTAGCTAGCAGTATGAACCACAGCCAGTCTCTTGCTTGCTCCTTGAAGGGGACCCAGGATCTGCCAGCAGCTGCCCATCCAAGCTTCAGAGAGGAGAGGGAACTGTTCTGAAGCCAGAGGGCTTGGCTTCTGTTCCTGCTGTCACATCCAGCCCTATGCAAATGATGACTTAGAAGGAAAATTCATTTCATGGGTAAGAAAAAAAACTATCAGCTATAATTTCAGGGTGGAGAATTTCCACTCTGCAGCTTTTCAGCTACCTTCTGCTTGCTCCAGATGGTGTAACCGGAGCTAAGACTGGAGCAGATGTGGCTTCAGATTAGCAAACCATAATCACTCCCCAATGGCTCCACACCCTCCTACACTGAGATGCAGCCCAACACTTTGGTCTTCATTGACAGAAACGATTTGATCATGTGGGAAGTAACATTGCAAGCACATGCACTGCATTTTTGTGCAAGACAAGGACTGCTATTCTGTGCTATGCACAAGAGTACTAAAGCCAGTATAACCATGCATATTAATATTTTTGCTACTAGTCCCAATTTCCTTATGCAGATCCCATATTGCTTGGATGGGAGAGCAAGACAAGCATTTGGACTTGCTGCAGTACAGGCATTTGACCCAACAACAACTAGAAATATTGAGAACTAGATGATGATTTTAATGAGAGATTATTAAAATAATCTACTGCTTTCTTATCTTACAACCATGTCTCTGAGTTTATGCCAGCTCATTTCTCTCTAACATATAATGACTCTATTCATGCATGCACATCCCCCCTCTTTGCACACACACAGAGCAACTCTTGGTTTTGCAGCCACCAGAGCCTGCACACAAGTGGTCTGAATGCAGCCATCTGGGCTCCGCCATCCTGAGCTCAGCACTGGACCACAGGCAAGCCTCTGCCTGGCACAGCAGCTCCCACAGGCTGAGCTCAGCTACTTGTCTTTCTCTTCCTTGCTCTGCTTTGTATGCAACCATGGTTGCACTTTCCATTTGGAGCTTTCCCTAAACTTGAAAATACTCACATTTCCATTTGATTTTCATTCTCTAAATGCACTGTCTTAATCTAGTTGGCTATATTCTCTTTCCAGCCCTACAATGCACTTTGCACTGGTACATCTAAACATTTCCACATGCTTCATTTAATCTACAGTCACATACATTGGATCTATCAGAAATCGTTTTCAAGATTCTTATTCCTACAACAGTTGATATTCTGCTGAAAAATCCTAGGATAACATGACACTGTTGGATGCACTGTGTATGTACACTAGAAGCATTTTGAAAGAGGTTCTCTCTTTGACATAGACATAACTCATTTGATCTTTTGCCAAGCTATGTTGCAATATCAATGATATTCACCTTTTTAAAAGACACCGCCTTGTGGCATCAGAGTACATATCAACAGCATTTTGGAAGTCAAAATGATTAATTATTTCTTACCTATGTCCAAGAGGACATGATCTTCATTTTCTTTAGAACGAACCACAGCATCTTGGAAAGGCTAGAAACAGAAAACTTTAGCTAGATCTTCTAAGATTAATAGTTACATTTGTGCTTAGTTACAAGCTGTGCTTCAGGCTTTCTGAATTCAGTTCAAACAAAATCAAGCAGCAGTCACTTCATTTTAGTCATTTTAATAAAGGCAACGGATAGAGAATGCCTCTCCCAGACTGATATGAAAATGAATTATAAAGTTGACCCTGTGGACTCAAACTCATAGTCACCGAAGAGACCAAACCATATTCCACTTTCCATGCAAACTCCAGTTTTCTTCCTTAAGAAGTGGAACTGTGCCCAGAGTAGCCAGTAGAGTGCTTTGGACGAAAGAGACATTTCTGAGAGGACTCCTTTAATGCCTGAGCTGTTCATGCCTATAGCAGTAATATAGGTCAGCTCATTCTCTATAGAGTGAACTACAGACTTTCCACTAACGTAAAACAATAGGCAGTCAACACAGTACCAGAACCTTCTACCACACAGAATGATTTGTGAGCTACCACACTCTGCCCCAACAGACATTATCAGCATAGACTCAGAAATTCATGCACACTGCAGAGACATAATTTTAAGATGACACAGATTGCAATCTCAAAGGAATGGTCAATCTTCGTTAGAGCTGGCACTTAAAAGAAGTGAGGGGGGGGGGGAGAACACATTCCGAATCAGGATGTAATAGAAGGGGCAGCCCACCAACATTCCCAAAATTCAAATGTTATTTAAAATCAAAAGTCACCAGCTATGCAAAAGATAATACCTTTACCAGATTTGCCAGATTTTGTTTCTGTCAACCTAAATAATTTAACTTCATACCCATTGAGTTAATAATCAAACTTAAACTTCTGGCTTAAAAAGGTGTCAAGAAAAAAAAATGAAAGAAAAAACGAATGTGATTTCTCAAAAATATTTTTCCTCCACAAAAGCTGTTTGAGACCTCCATGTAAAAGACAATGGGAACTGTTATCTTTTCTACAGCAAGCATTTTTCTCAGTTGAAAACTCACAGTTACCCAAGAAGTCTCTCTCAGGTGTAGCAGACCATGCCACCTCAAGGATGAAGCAGATGCTCACAGGAGACAGGTTTTGACCCCGCAGACCAGCAGCTGAGCCACAGGCTGCCTGAAGGCACTCAGGATGGCCACAAACACAAGAGCTTTCTGGTCGAAAAGCAGAGCTTGCTTCTGTGACCCAGCTTTCTGGACCACAACCACATAACAGGTTCCTTCAAATGATAATCATCTGCACACATAACTATTCCCACAGGATAGGAATGGACAGGAAATATTGGCTGGCAGCCATTAGTCACCTTATTTGTTAGCTCTGAGAGATCCTCAGAGAGCCAAGCAAAGGTTGCTGCTCCTGAGCCTAAAGGGAGCTTAGCTATTTGTATAAGGAGAAATCTGTACCTTCACATCATCCTGGGACAATTCATCAGATGTCAAGTTCGCAGGACCTGCAAAAGCAAAGATTCCTGCCTTTAACAGCAAGCAAATTCAGTTTGGATCTGCTTTGGCTTCTGCTGCTGGTCTCTCTTCTTTTTCAGATAGGAGGGGGAACAACGAGCACACAAACATGCAGGCAAGCCAAAACAATGGACTTGTGCAGCCCATGCATCCCCCCAAAACAGCATTCCCGTGGGCAGCAGGCAGGCTAGATGCACAACAAGTGCTATGTTATTGTCATGGGCCAATTATGAACAAGCTATTGAAACCAAAGGCTAGGAAAACATAGTGACTTGTCGGGCAGCTGCTGATGAGCCGCCAAAGTGTTCAAAAACCACTGTTTCTTGTTCTGTGCTTTGCACCAACTCTGCAGAGCATTTGGGATCTGTTTCTTTCCCTGAAGAGATCTCATGTATTTTCCAAAATTAGACCTCACATGTTCACACAAACACACACGGGGAAAAAAATAATTTCTGTCACTCTCTCTTTTACAGTTTCTTCTCAGAACTGTGGGAAAGGACACAGCACACACAAAACCAGGATCACACTTTGCAAGTTTTGCCCAAACAGCCTCCAGCACTATTGTGAAACAGCAAAGAGGAGTAATCTGGCTACAGGAATGCAAGTGAACACCAGAATCACCCGGGCTTCCAAGAACATTATCATTTACTAAGTATATGTTAAATAATAACAATTATACCACCAGAGTTATGCTGGTAAATATGTGGGTTTTTTTGTGTTTTTTTTTTTTTTTTGTTTGTTTGTTTGTTTTGTTTTGACTGAATCTTTCAAATTGAGGTTCAAGTCTGTTGTCACCTACACAAACCCCTCTCAATTCCCCATCTAGAGCAAATCATTAAACTAAGCATGACTCAGCAGCTGATACAGGGTGGTTTGGGGAAGTGCCTTGAAGAATGGTAGGTTATGTGGCAACTCAGTCCTTTCCTAGTATTGCGTGAGTATATGGGGAAGGGAAGGGGAGGGAAGGGACAAGCCCAGTGCAATCAGAGCACCTGTAGTCTCTGAACTCCGCACAGCCTCTGGATGCTGGTGTGAGTCAGAACTGCAAAGGCCTGGGTTCATGCTGATCAGTATCTCAGCTGCTAATTCTTAATTATTTCACTTTCTTTAATGAACCTGCTGCAACAGTCAAATACATACCTTGCATTTCCCTTCCCTTGCATTCCAACACTGACAGAGTCCTGTGCATGAGGTGCATCTGCATCCATCCTCACGCAAGGCTGGCAGGCACAGGCCACCCCAGCTCCCCGACACCTGCCAGTAGCATGAAGCCCTGCCGGCTTCTCCATGCTGATTGCTGGCTCTGCCTCAAGCTCTCTGTGTTCCTTCACAGATGTTTTTGTTTGTTTGTTTGTTTGTTTTGTAACTCTGACCACAGTAACTTACTTTAAAAGCTTCAGTGGGAGAAGTGGCATTTTTGAAACATCACTTCCAGAAAATGAATGTCCATGTTCTTCCAGACTTTTCTTTACAGTACTGACATGAAATTATTATCATCATCCAGTCTTAAAATTCTCAGAAGAAAAGCTGTTTTCTCTATAGCTAACAGTTATTATGCAGAAGCAAATGGCTTATACCTCCAGATAACAGCATTCAGTCTACTTACAGACATGGAATTTCAAGGTCAGAAAACAGAGAAAAAGCACAAACTACTGAATTAACCAAAATACCATCCACTTCACCTTTTGTTCTTCATCCTTACCGGATAGTGTATCACTCCATGTATTTTAATTTAATGAAGTTGCTTTGAGAGATTCACTGCTAAGCTAGTAGTATCACCTTACACCGACCCACTACTTTCACTTGATTGCATTTCACAACAAGCAATGTACTGCTATAGCAACCTCTTGTAGATAAAAGCTCAGGGCTTCTAAAAGCATTGTGTTTTAAAGGACTGTTAATCTTGACTTTAGGCCCACTCTGAACGGAGTGGTTATTTCTTCTCTAAATGGCAGCAGTTCTGAAATCTGAGGGGGGATCCTTTCATGGCATTAATGCACCAATTAATATCCTAAGCTTAGCAGCCATTTTACAAAGGAGTTCACTGAATGCAACTGAGAACATAGTACAAAACACACTGTTAATCGTTTCACATTAGTTTTACTTGTAGAGGTAATGATTTTAATTAGATCTACAAAAAAAAAAAAAATTCTTTGTATCTTCTGATGGAGAGTGGAGAGCTGGAGAGTATAACACGGACTGCAAGTCACCAGTACTGATGATTAATGAATTTTCAACATCTGGATTTGGTGGTAGGTGGTGGAAAAAAAAAGAAGAAAAAAAAAAAAAAGAATCCTGGCTGATAGAAATGTTGTGACTGAGGAGGATACCAAAACATGTGAAATTTAAAAAAAAAAAAAAAAAAAAAAAAAAAAACTTTGCTGCCCATCAATGTGAAAATAGTAATTAAGGGCTCCCCATGTATACATGTAGACAACGCAGAATGCAAAAAGTGCAAGTCTGATTGGCTTGTTACTGATTTGTTTGACACTACCGAACCAGTTTCACAGTGGTTTGTGTGGTTTATTGGATACTATTAAAATGTGGTGTACTTCTCTTGTCTGAAATGAGATTTTTTTTTTAAATCCAAATCAGCCACAAAACAGCTCTGATCCATAAAGGCACAAAACTACATACCTTCCACTGAAAATGCAAATAGGTAGGTGTTCAAATATCTTTGTAGATCTTGACATGATATATGTACTATATGAGGATGTTTACAACCACAATCCCAAACAAGAAGCCCTGCAACCAGAATCCAACCAGAATGCAGTCCATCCCGAACTCATGATTCTCTCCAGGGGCAATCAATACCTGCTTATGTTCATTAGCTGCTTGCCCCAAGTAAGGCCAAATAAAAACTGCCTTTGGTGAAAACATCAAAGTAATTATCACTTAGAAGTTGTATTGCCCTAGTTAGTGCCACATATAGTGTTACAATGCCATGCCATTCATTTTCTATCCGTGAAGAGAAGTACAAAGATCATGCTGGTCGGAGTATGGCCCTCAGAGGAATATACTGAGTAAATGTGCATGCTGCATCATCAAAGCCATCCACATACCATGTAAAGGAAACTGCCATTTAGAGTTGCAATAACAGATGTATAGTTTGCAACTGCTAACAGCTGTTTATTGTTTCTCTGCAAATTTACCTTCTACTGGCATGATAATTGCTGCCTGAACACTGCTGGAGATATTAGATATAAAGTTCCTTTTCCAGCACTAACAGCAGTAACCTACCTTTTTACCTGTGAACTACATTGTTTCACTGGTTTATCTATTCACTGAAAACTTCTAGCTGATGCTACCTGGAAATACGGTCCAGCCTGGTACGGAGCCTGCCAAAGGTTTATGCAAGTGCTCATATTCATGCTACTCTCAACAGGGCTGCCACCAGAGCAGCCACTTATCCAGACCAGACACTCTCAGAGAACTCACTGTTCTTAGCAAGACACTTGATCTCAACATACAGCACCAGCCTCATAAGCAAATGCATAAAAAGTTTTAGTTAATTTCTAACAATCATACATCAAATATCCCAACTTCCATACTCCTGATGCTTAGGAATGTCTTTTTGTTGTGATTTTCTTTTCAGCTCTAAGTGATCCTTGCTCTAAGGTACATACACAATGATGCATCTTGGCAATGAAAGAGAGTTCTGATTGGAAAGTACAGTCCTGCAACCCTTATGGAGGTAAACCACTCAACAATACATTGAATGTTTAATAGAAATACATGGGAGTTTTGCCACATTAAGACATTTGGCCTGGATCCCAAAACTGTTCACACAAGAAGTTACTCTTTTGTAATCCACTCAGATCTTTATTACTTTGATTCATTTTACTGGCATTTTCAAGCTGCAGTGTTCATTCAGTTAAACACTGCCCTCTGCTGGAAACTACTGACATTTTTCTGGCTTTTGTAATAAAGTTAATTAAGGCCTTTCCAGTCACTGTGCATGCTGTAACATTTTTTGAACAATTTCAGTCTGACACTGGAAAAACAATGCTCTGTAGGGAGTATAATGATTTACAAATCTCTCATAGTGTATGATTTGTGTATTCCACTGTTGCCTACTTACAGGTCTCTAATGTCATATGTAACATGATCTTCCCAAATAAATAAATAGTGTATGAATCTATGCCAACTTTCCAGAACTTTTAGAGAGTTTAACATTATGGAATAAGAAACTGTACCTTCTACAGAGCTTGTCGTACTGCAGGGCATTTTTGGACCTTCCACTGTCTCAACTTGGTTTGAATTAATACTCTATAAAAGAGAAATATATATCAAAATGACAGTAACTGTATTTGACGTCCATGACATTTAGGTAAAAATTTTAAAACAAAATCAAAGACTAGCAAACAAATAAATTATACATAATACTAAAAATGCTTGTCAGAGGTTCCACAGAATATTTTATCAGTTTCCCTCTCTCAAGAGGAAAATTACCCTCTGCTTACAGTAACTTCCTTCTCTATGAGAAAGGCAGCACAGCAGTTAGGTAGAGTGGCTCTGTCCAGAAGCCTGGTTAACCTTGTCAGCATGCCTATAAAGAGCAATTTTTACTGATAAGAAATACAAAAAGCCTAAATCAGGACTAAACACTGACTGCATAGCAAACCCAGCCAGCAAGCAGGAGTCCCTTGCTGGTCTGACCCTTCACTCAAGCACACACACAGTAGGCATTGCTCCGCTGTCAATGAAAGGCGGGTGGTCAGGTCCAGTCACTTACTTTAGCAATTACATTCAAAGAATGTAAGAAAATGGAATGGAGGAGAGACTGTCTCCTTTCAAGTAGTTAGTTTCACCTACAGTTTTACTGCTTTTAATCTTTCCATCTACAGCTAGGATTCCCACGTATTTGTCATCTCTCAGAGCAGCAAGCAGATAATGGCATGGTAGTTTAACCTCAAGAAAGAAAGTTAGAGATGATAATGAATTATTTTGATGTCTGAATCTTGCACCCAAATTGCTTTGAAAGCCACACAGCTATCATTCCAGCTCTTTCTCCCCCTTGGTGGGACCAGTTACATTCTTCTCAGCTCCCATGTTTTCCTACTCCTACAGCTTACCTGTCAGAAGTAAGCCATTGCAGTCAACTCCTCTTTGAGAAATTACAAAATCTATCCAACACCAGGCTACAAAATTACTTTTTCAAATGTAAATTATCTTACTCATTTTGGACGATTACTCTGTTTTGTCCTCTTTTTATTTTTATTTTTTTTAAACCCTGACACCATTTGACGTGTGGACTTCAGTCCATGGATTTCTTCTTCTCTTGTGGAGGATGCTTCCTCTGTGTGTCTCCAGCAAACTGATCACCTCTACCCACTGGTTACAGCTCTGCTGGAGGTGCAAGACAAACCCCAAGAAGCTCACCTTTCCACTGCTGCCTCCCTATGTCCTCCTCCAACCCACCCTCCTCCAACCCTTGCGTGCTCCCTGCAGCCTCACTGGTGGATGCTGCTACCTCCATGAGGCCATTTCTGCCTCAAAGAGGTTTAAACTTGTGGGTTTAAACTTTTTTGAATTGCACAGCCCCTGAGGGTTTCCAGTGAAGGCAAGATTTCTGCACGAGTAACTCAAGCTTACTGACAATCTTGTTTGTTTTAACTTTTCCTTTGTTCTTTTAGACTTGCAAGGAATAGTGGAGGGGCTAATAGGAAGCCACAGCTAGGGAGTGAAAAACATAAATGTGAAAGATCAGGATTTGCTGGTGTGAATAAACACAAAAGTAGCTTCTGCTGCTCCCTTAGCCATCCATTTCACACACACAAATCCAGTGCTGCTTGCCACCATAATCGACACAAGCTCTTTCTGTTTAGTCCCTGTCTTTTTCTGACTCAAACGAAAAATAACAATGTGGGCATTTATACAGTCTCAAAATACAGTAAACTAGATTTACTGTCTTGGATCTAAATGTTCAAGTACAGCAGTAAATTCTACCTCTATTTTGAAACTACATATCTTGAAATCTCTGACACCCACCTTATGCTTTGGATCTAGCTAAGGGCTGCAAGTCATTCATAACAGAACAAAAATTAATTTTACTTGTTGGATATAATACGTAGTCTAAACATGACAGTTTGATTACCTCCCCACAGACATTTCAGGATGACACCTGGTCTGTAGAAAATTAACCAAACCCTGTGACCTTCCTAATTATTCTGACTTATTTCAGTTTCAATAAAAGAAGTGCAACACTGATGCTGGGATGGACATAGGGTCCCCACATAGAAGGATCTAGACTGCTACAACTACAGGAATGAGCAAAAGGGAAAAGCACAACTGAAAGCTGATGGGCTTTTTTCTTAAAGTACAGAATTTTGCAACCTCAAAGAGTTTTTGTTTCTGAAAGCTGTGCAAACATCTAACATACCACACTTTCTTTTTCCATTTCCAATACTGCAAGAAGAACTAGGATTTGATGAGTTTAAGAAAAAGCCAACGATATAAATAACAATGCATTCCTCATTACAGTCTTGGTTTTGCCACTGGGTTTACTATCGTTTCCATGGGAAAACCACACACAAATTGTAGGTATTCTGCAAGCTACAAATACAGAGTAACTTTTTTTTGTATGGGAGCAAATCAAAATCTTGGCAGTAAACACACAAGATTACACACAAGGGTTGTACAAAAAATCACACCTTACGTTTTTGTGTTAAACATAACAAGTAACTTATGTTCTGTTATAAGAACATGTGTAATATAACAAATGTGACTCAAGGAAAATTAGCACACAAATAAGGAATGCTGAAATTAAACAAGGAAAAGGAAAGCTAAACTTTAAGACCAGAAAAAGAGAAAACTCTGACTATTTTCAGTGTCTTTTTAGCTCACTAATTTTATGTCATGAGCTAGAACTATGATTGACACATGGAGTCTCAATCCAAAATTATAGGTGAGCACCTGCACTGCTATTTAAAACCTCAGGTTTTCAACTCCTAACCTTCTTAGTTTACTTAAATTTAAGCATGTCCTGAAGGTATCACAGCAGTGCTCCAGATACCTTACAGCAAAATAAGACCCAGTGCACCATAAATTCCTCCACAGCAAAAGTCCATAATCTGTACTTTCTTGCTGTTTATAATACACTGGGGTTGGTACTGTGAGAAACTAAGTTGTGTTTTTGCAGTAGAGAACTAATTTTCTGTATTCCAAGGTAGTTGTGTAGTCATAACAAGGAGAAATGCTAAGTAGATAAGTGAACAGTAGAAGGCCTCACTGTTCCAAAATAAGGTAGAAGCTTGAGAAAAACAGGATGAGCAGTGTGAGAACAGTAAAACAAAGATCACGGGTTCTCAAAACATAAGAAAGGGGAAAAAATGAAAAGGGAGAAATTAAAGGGTTGAAAAAAAGAAAAAAAATGTACATATATGGTACAGAGGAGCGTCGAGTAGCTTGTGAACCTGTAGTACTCAGGCAATGAGAAAACAGGGGAGATGATCAGGTGTCGGATAATAGGGAATAAAAGGTTATGATTTGTTTACTAAAATGCGCTTCTAATTGGCAAGACGCCCGCCATTGCAATTGCAAATAAAATAGCTTCACAGAAGATCCTGTCTGAAGAAAACTGAGATTTTTCTCACAATACCTGATAAAGGCTCGCAGGCATTACACTGGTACAAAGAAAGATGGAACTAAATTAAATATTTCAAAGTACCAACATGAATACAACGGCAACATAATTGAAGAGACAGAGATTTCAGGGGGAGATATTCACCAGGAAGTCCACCGCAAACCTAAAACAACTTGCGGTGTAAAGGAAGCTTTGATAAAGTTCTCAACATCTCTCACTCTCCAGCTTCGTATACACGGTGAGCTGCATTTACACACAGTGGAAGCCTGCAGCAGTAATCCTTCATTACACTAGACATGGGTGAAACAGGCAGCTTCAACTAGAAGGCTATTCAAAAAAAAACAACCCAGACAGAAGAGCCCACAGCAAGAAATGAGTGAAGACAACCTATGAGTGCCCCAAGCTGGGCTGGCACCCACCTTGTAGAGCAGTGGCCTGTTCCAGAAGTACCTTCTGAAGAGCCTGACGTCCGACTCCAGCAAATGTTCTGCCGTGTGGTCAAAAGTCAGCGTCAGGGCCGCCGCCGAGCGAACAAAGCGCACGCAGGCACCCTCGCCGATCTCCGCTGTGGAAATGTCAGGCGAGCAGCTGCCCTGAGAACTGGAAAAAACACGCTCCTTGAGCCAGGGGAGATGCTCTGCGTGCAGGTAGGGTGAAAATACAATCGCAGCGCCATTCCCGCTCCCCTGTAGTACGGCCCACCAGCATCCCAGCACGCTCGCTGCAAAATCCTGAGGCAAAAAAAAGCCTGAAACATCCACTGAAAACACAGCTGGGCAAACAAATACTTACCAAGGACTCCTTTCAGGACTAGGAAACTTCTAGCAATTGGCATGGAAAAAACGAAGACTGCTCTAGAAGTGGTGGTTAGTCACTAACAAAACAAGCCAGTGAGAGCAAGCTGTGACAATACCTATTTCTCCTAATTGCTGTCAATTAGCAGCAGTACCTTTTCCTGTTACTGTTGCCATATATAGCAGTAGGACATGACTGGCAGCTAGCAGATTTGTTATCCCATCACAGAGAGAAAAACAGAAAGTGTCTCAAGGGTGTACAGCATTGTTTGGACATTACAAACAATTCATAATGTACCGTACTGCTGTATTTTTTTCAGACAAACTGAAATGTGCATAATTCTCACATCAACTATACGCTGCACTGAACTGGGACTGAAAAAGCCCCACCCCAAAAAAAAAATAAATAGGAAAAGTAAAGTATTCAAATTCTGGCGTATTTCCCCATATTTGCAAAGAAAACCAACAGTAAGAAGGGCTCCTGGCACTGAGCATTTGGCACTGAGAGACAAACACATCAGGCAGAACCGCAGGTCAGTGCAGGGGAAGCTCCTGACAGCTGAGGCGTGCCAGAAAGCACTTGTCCTTGAAGTCATCTGTCGGTCTGGAGGAAGTCTGGCGAAAACACAGTCATCACTGCAGTGCTGGGTATGCTACCCTCTCCCTAAATTACAACCTGAGATGTTACAAAGGCCACAAAGTTGCCCAAAGCCTTTGTGAAAGTCATGTCTCTGCACCTGTGTGCCCCCCCCCCCATATGCATTTTAAGGGATGCCTTTACTTGTTAGCAGCAGGTGTGGGCACAGCTAAGCCAAAGCCTTTTCAGCTTCTCATGCTGCCCTGCCAGCGAGGAGTCTGGGGGTGCACAAGGAGCTGGGAGGGGACACAGCCAGGACAGCTGGCCCAAGGGGCCTGTACCACATGGCCCATACTGGACAGTAGAAAGGGGAAGAGTTGGCCTGGGGGTCTGTCACTGCTCGGGGTCTGGCTGGGCATCAGTCAGCAGGTGGTGAGTGACTGCATTGCACATCACTTGTTTTATACATATATTTTATTATTATTATTATGTTCCCTTCCTTTTCTGTCCTATTAAACTATCTTTACCTCAGATCAAGTGTTTTACCTTTTTTTTCTGATTCTCTCCCCCATTCCACTGCAGGGAAATGAGTGAATGGCTGCATGTCGCTGTGCTGCCTGCCAGGTTAAACCACAACAAACTCCCGTCAGACAAGTGTGTTTTCTAACAACTCCAGGAAAAGGATTATTTGTTATTTAATAATTTCCTTTTACCTCTCTCATGAATCCAAAATTATGAAATGCTAGAATACAAACTCTAAGGCTACAAATTAATGTTTTATGCTATTTACATGACAGCTTGAAGGAAAAATAATAATAATAATCCCTAACTGAATCACGACAATAGCTTAAAATCACGCAAGTGCATATGTTTATACTAACACTATTAATGGATTTGAAAATGTGATGAAGGATACACATCATAATCTTGCTTTACTTGTAAATAAAAGTTTGCCACTTGTGTGAAGTGGTAATAAAGACAAGAAGTAACAGAAACCAACACAAGATAGAATCATAGGCAAGTCTTTTGAGAAAAAATTACTTCCCACGTTCCTTAACAGATGAAGAGTTTTTCGGGAGAAACAACAAACCATTATACTCACTTTGTGAAGACCTCAACAAGTTTGGAGTGCCCGTTTTGTAAAGCCAAATCTAATGGTGTTGCTCCATCCTCATTAGGTAATGCTAATGCCAATGACCCTCCAGGCTGGGCTGCTAAGAACTGGGAGAGTTTAACCAAGCCTAATTTCATCACAAGATGGAGAAGAGTTTCTTTCTGTGTAGGCTCTGAAAAACACAAAAAACAAATAAAATCATAACTTAAAATCATAACTACCAGAACTGGTATTTTGTTGGCTAGGAAGCATCAAAAGGAACTTTTTTACTCTGAAGCAATAGCTCAGCTCAGGTTCAGACCCATCGAAGTATTCAGGCAGAATCCATCTTTCACTGAAATCGATAGAGTTCAGCACTTAATTGCATCTGTGGAGCTAAACCAGGATATACAAATACTATCTAAGTCCAGGAGGTAAAGAAAACACTTTGAATTACATAATTTCAGTGCTTCTCTCTTTCTTCGTGTATAGTATAGCATTCAGCACAAGGGATGTCCCAATATATACTACAGAAGATAGCTGAGGCAATTTTCCAGCTGCTGTGCACAGCCTCAGCAACACAAAACATGGCAGCATGGCTAAGTATTTATTTTATTTTATTTTATTGTAATTAAAGTGTGTGATTTTTTGGGGAAGCCTGCTTAACAGCATGCTAAGACATCCATAGTGGTACAGTGAGACATAAGCTATCACACCTGTGGGTAAAGCAGGCACAATAGTTCTTGTGTCTCTTTTTGGAAAGGTGGCCTCACCCACCAATTTCTCCTCTTTGCTTTTTAACACATAATCACTAAGTTCAACAGAGACTGAAGCTTAAAATAAAGCAATAGACAACATGGACTAAATCTTGTGATGCTGATTGTTCTTCACTTGAGCCATTTGCTTGACTTACTCCAAGCAAGATTTATCTGTCTACATACATTTTCAAACACAAAGCCTCTAGTTTAAGGGCAATAAATGAATATTAGCTCAAGTGCTACTAAATATATTCCTTACATTGATATTTTGGTATGAAGCTAAATATTAGAGTGTTTTCACAAGCATCAAGTATACAAGTAGTTAATGTACTGCTCTCAGAACAACTGGCTGAAATCTATTAAGATTCCAGTGATTTATGATACTCTAATGACATTTATCAGACCAATTCAACTGATTTTTTTTCTACCCTATTACTCAAACAGTTCAGAATATATTATTAAAAATAACATTGTTCAGTGACAAAGGAATATTGAAGCTCCTAAAGCACAGGCATATTTTAAAAAAAATCCTTCCTCACCCTTCCCTCCTACCTGTTGGCTACCCAATACATGATCTGGTACATTATCTTGCCCATGCAATATTTATTTTCTCCCAGGTTCTGATCAGTAATGTTGTTCCTTGGTCTCCCCATTTCAGACTTTAGGCATAGCTGTGTCCATCTGTACACAGGATCTGCTGCAGCATCTCAGGCCACAGAGCAAAGTAACAATCTATACTTTTTTTCTCAAAGGTCTGCAAAATATTTCAAATTTCAGTCTTTGGAGACAATGATTATTGCTGCAGTTTTATTGCCAACATTAATCATTAACAGAATGAATTATAGTATTTACATATGTTTTAAATGAGATGGCATATATATTTGAAAGTTTTCAAGCACATGCTACCTTTCAGTCTAAGCACTGAATCCAACTCAAGCATTTCCAGAATCTCTCTGATAAACAGGGATATATCATAATATATTCACTTATCTGTAGATAAGCCAACACTCAATATTTTGCTGACTTGGGGCCCCAGCTATAGGTAATACTTATGATTGGGCTGAAACTGATGGTAGTTGTGAGATGCAATAATTACACTTTTTGTTATGAAAAATACACCAAGGAACTTTTCCGTATATCAAATCTAGCACTTTTTCCTAAAATCAATATATTTTTCATCTTGCACAGAAAACAAATCACAGCAGAAAAATATGTTTAGGCCTTTTTTTTTTTTTTTTACATCAACTGTGCAAAATACAAACAGCAGCATTTAAAATATATAGCATAACCATAAAACAAGATCTGTTTCTTATCTAGGGACCATCAATACACCCATTTTTTTGCAAGGAGAGACCTAGCCTAGCTCCAGTGCCATTTGCAAGCCCACACATGCTAGCCCAGGCTTTCAAAGTCTCTGACCTCTTTTCAGTCCACCTAGTCTGAAACACACTGCATAAATGGCTATGTTTATGGAAGGGAAACTAAGGGATGTGTCAGAAGAAAGAAAATGTGGGGGGAAAAAGGTTTCTCAGAAGAGCATCAGTGAAGAACTTGGCTCCTTTTGCTTATCTTCCACACAGACAAGCTCATGAATGACCAGGAGGAGGTGGCATTAGAAACTCCCTTCTCTCTCCTTTCTGCTCTTGGGGATAATGTTCCCTGCTTCATCTTAGCACTGCTGCGTAGCTAAGGCCAGGGCCAGTGTCCTCTCTGCAGCCTGTCCCAGGTGCAGCAAGGGATGGCTGCTGCACATGGCCCCTGCCTGCGTGGGGCTGTGTATGTAATGCACACAGAGCTGTGCTGATGTATGGGTGCCAGCATATCTAGCAATAGCCAGCTGATGCTGGCTGAGAATTCAGAGCAAGATTTAGGACACATATGCCTAAAAATGAATCACCTGGTCCTGCAGGGTCTGGATGACTCAAAAAGACAAGTGAAGGTGAGAGCCTCAGAGAGAAGCTTCACAGAAACCCACGCAGTGAGCAAGTGTCTAGCTAAAGTCAGCCCACAGGCAATACAGAGCATTAGAATCTCAGTCCAAATCCCAGCTTCAAACAGTGAAACAAAGGATGATGTGCCACTTCAGAAATGGAAGACCTCCATTCTACTTCCTCCTTGGCCAGATGCGATGTGGACCCACATCTTCACACTTCTTCAGGTCTCCCCCTTCAGATGGGAGCACAGCCTGCCTGCTCCATTAATGAGTAATTGAAAGTGGCTCACCAACTATGCCGAAGAAAATTCAAGGGATGCAGGGCAGGAGGAGACCACAAAAGCAGCAGCCTGACTCTACTGCAACAGAGCACAGCTGGGAACCAGACACCAGCGTTTCCATGTCTGGCATGCTTATATATACACCAAGGAATTAGAGTTTCCTGGAGATGCCCAGGAAATTTTGTGGTTTAAAACACAGTCCCAAGGACATATTATGCGTTTCCAGACTAAAATGTTCACTAAAGCATGGGCTTTCAGAATTGCTCCTTGCTCTTGAGCTCTTAAATTCCGCTGAAGTCCCACTTTAGACATCAAATTAGGACACTTTGGATGATTATAATTTGGCCATTTTCTTTCTATATAAGCAACCAGTGCATAAGCCCATCTAATTAAAACACATGCAAATGTTTTAACCAGTATTAAGTACACTAAGCATCTGATTATATATTAACCACACCCCAACCCTCAGATTAAAGACAGAAATAAAAGGGCAAACTGTACTCTGAACTCCACTGCCTGATTAAAACTTTGGCCTTGGGTCACTGGGTTTCAATGTATATTGTAACACTGTAATTAATAAAACAAACAAACAAACAAGCACACACACACACACAAACCAGAGATAAACTTACACTGGGCAAAATAAGATTAGGACTTTTCTGCTCAGCAAAAAAGGGAGCCCTTAGGAAGACTCCCATAACCAGCAGTAGCCTACTCTAAGTTCTGACACTGCAGCAAATAAAGTTACGCTTCCGGAGGCCAAATCCTAAAACAATGTAGTGTGAATAAGTCTGCCACAGAAGAACCTAGTTTTAAAATTAACTTAAATAACACTTATTAATCTTTGTGGTCTTAAAACATGACTTACAATATCATCTTCTGTTATCTCACCACAAATATTCTGGTAACTAATTTTTATATGTCCAACCTAACGACCTTCATCTAACACTAGCCTCAGTTTGCTCATGGCTACCTTAAAAGCATGTTATAGCAGAACCAGCCTGGCAGTTCAACCAACTGTTTTCACAAGCACTTAGTTAAAAGCAGTACTTAGATCCCTCTGCAATCTTCAACTCCACAGAGTCTTTGCTGGGCTACTCTCCTACTACTCCCATCTGGCTTGCCTAGGAGCAGGCAAAACCTGATGGTGATTACTAACAGCTTCAGGATACTAAAATCTGAAATATAAAGCTTAAGGTCTGCAAGATAAATAGAAAGGTAAATGAGTTCTTTCAGTACAAGGAAAATATTTTTCACCACAAGGATGGTCAAACATTGGGACAGGCTGCCCAGAGGGGTTACAGGCTTTCTGTCCTTTGGAGGTACTCAAAACTTGACCCTGAGCAACCAGATCCAACTCTGATGCTAGCCATGAGTGGGGGGCAGGAACAGACCACCTCCAGCAATCCTCTCCATCCAAATTCTGCATTCTGCTATGGTTCTATTTATGATTAGCAATACTAAACAGGAAAAAAAAAAAAAAAAAAAAAAAAGAAAAAGACTTGATGTCCAGTAATAGGTTTTTATTTTAACTAGATCTGCCTGGAAAAAAAAAAAAAAAAAAGTAAAGTTCTGATTTTTTTAGCAACTTTTTTCATAAGGATAGTTTCCAGTTTCAATTCTTCTCTTTTACTCCTCCTCTTCTGGCTCCTCAAAGGCACGGAACAAATGGCATTTTCCCATATTTTTTCATTTTCACTTACTCTTCCCTTGAGGAAGACTTTTAATGTGGCAAAATGGCAAAACAAACAGAACAATAAATAAAAATACCACATCAAGAAACAAAAATAAAGATGTGGTGAAAAAAAAACAAGTAACATAATTCATTGAACTTCATTCAGAGGCCAAAAAATGGAAGAAAACCAGGAAAGAATGAAAACATTTCTTCATCAAATTCATAGTTAAATGGTATAAAATACCATTTTCCATCAAGACACACAAAAAACAATTACTAACATTTGAAAGATGCAACGCTGGCTGATTCATACAAGGTTAGATACCACAAAGCAGGTGGTGCTGTAAAGGATATGCACTATCAGGACGTTGTTTTGCATTGCATCCCAGTTCTCCGGCCAAAACACCCTGTTTGAGTTACACGGAGTTGAGCCAAACACAATCTGTTTTAAACATTAAATAAATCCCTTTGTTCTTCCTTGCACCTGAATCTCTTCCTATGTCCAAAACAATAAACTAAAAACAAATATTTCTCTCTGACAGAAATGACTAAGCCCTTTCTGGGCTATGAATCTCATTCATTTCCTGGAAGGAGACTGAAAACTCAAGACTTGTGACTTGAAAAGCAGAGGGAGACATCAAAACAGTCTGACAAATTCCAGTTTTTCCTGGCTTCATTCTTTTATGTATTACTCTTATTTTTTTTTAATTTTCCCCTAGGTACGAGTTTATAAAGAGGCCTTCTGTGCACCCCACTACTGGAGAAACATACATATGTGCTGAACTCACATGGCAAATGGTTTTGTGAACAGACAGCAGTGAGGCATGAAGTCAGTGCTGTTGTGACACCTAACCCCTTTCCACTTACTAACTGGTACATCCCCTTTTTCTTTACTCTCCCTATTCCTCACATCATCATCTGCCCTTCTGTAGAGTAAACTGCTGGATTTGGTGATCTGTGTTGATCCCTTCCAGCTGTAACTATTCCAATCTATTCTGATACCCTTCAACCTACTTCAGACAGAGCTGGCCCAGGCCCAGGAGGTTGGTTACAACAGTCAGGCACATCTTCTGCTCTTGGTTTGGCCAAACCCAACCAGCAGCCACCAGCCTGGCACTGAGGCATGTTTGAGTGCATGCAGTGTAGCAGGACCATGATTAGCACCAAGTAGAAACAGTAACAGGATTTACAGTGAAAGGGAGCAGGAGAGGGAAATGAAAATGTCAAAAATGCAACAGAAAACAGAACAGCGTTCCCCAAAAGCAGCCTATAAAGCGGAAAAGTTGGATACTTCAAGTCATTCTGTGAGAAACTAAGTTGTGTTTTTGCAGTAGAGAACTAATTTTCTGTATTCCAAGGTAGTTGAGTAGTCATAACAAGGAGAAATGCTAAGTAGATAAGTGAACAGTAGAAGGCCTCACTGTTCCAAAATAAGGTAGAAGCTTGAGAAAAACAGGATGAGCAGTATGAGAACAGTAAAACAAAGATCACGGGTTCTCAAAACATAAGAAAGGAAAAGAAAAAAAAGGGAAAAGGGAGAAATTAAAGGGTTGAAGAAAAAAAAATGTACATATATGGTACAGAGGAGCGTCGAGTAGCTTGTGAACCTGTAGTACTCAGGCAATGAGGAAACAGAGGAGGTGATCAGGTGTCGGATAATAGGGAATAAAAGGTTATGATTTGTTTACTATAATGCACTCTTAATTGGCAGGACGCCCGCCATTGCAATCGCGAATAAAATAGCTTCACAGAAGATCCTGTCTGAATAAAATTATTGAGATTTTTCTCACAATTCCACAAGACCTATTCCTAGAAAATAATTACAGAGCATTTATGAAATAAAATGAAAATTCTCTTTGTTCCTGAAAGAGAATTAAACAAGTATAGACACTGTTCCCTTCCCTATGAGCCACAGCTAATTTTCATAACTCAGAGTGTAATTTTATTGCTTCTACTAATAGCCTCAAACCTAAAAGAGCACCCTTCCTCGAGAAAATAACTGTAGTAGTGACAAAGCTGGCAGCAAATGCTCTTGTTTCACTACCAGCACAGTTATGTCACCCAGACAACCTGACCTCAGCCTCCCAGCAATGCCCTTAAAGCAAACTGAGACACCCTCAGCCGCCTGTGTGTAATGCAGATGCCTTGCAGAGTCCACGCTCCTGCACTCCCACACCCATTCTGACAGTCAGGGGACAAAAGCCTGAGCATGCCAAGGACGTAAGAGTTGCAGAGAGGATGCTGTATCCATGCCTAATGGCCTTTGGGGGCTGCCAGCCCTGAAAAACTGCCCTAAGCTGACCCTACTAAAGGAAGCAAGGAGATATTCTCTGAAGGTTATTGTGGAGCATTTCTCATCCAAATGAATCCATCTTTTCTTTTCATCTTTTTTTTTTTTTCCTGAACATAAAAACTGTGAGAGGATTCTCCTTTTCTGACCAACTTTAACAAGTTATTTGGGCTAATATTTATTACAGATTAGCTTCCTAAATTGAGCAATCCAATTTTCAGAATGAAAATGTCCATTACAAAAGTACAATCAGCAAATAAGCAGCTTCTCCATCCCTGTCTCTCTTTCCCCTTTCCTCAAACCCACCAAGGAGTAAGTGTCCAAGCACAGCACCTCCGCTGGGTCCTCAGTTTCCCCTGGCAGCAAACTGGCTCTGGGTGATCAGACTGTCTGACTCTCTTTTGTGAGCAGGCATTTTCTGACATAGCTGTCTAACAGGCACTTATTACAAGTGAGGATTACCAGAAGGTTCGTGCTTTCTTGTTTCCTTTGTTGAACTTTAAATAATGTGGATAACAAGTTCTGACCTGTGCAACTGCACTAAATTCCTGAATTATTTGCAATGCTCCCTAGACAATCCAGTCTCTCTCTTTATCCAGTACTTTTTATGCCTTATAAAGGGAATACAAACACTTTTTCCAAATACCGTAGCTCCTATGAATAAATTATTCTTCCATCTTTCCATCAACCCGTACGTCTCTAAATCCTCATAAAAATGAAAGAGGTCCAAAAACACCAGATGGTGCAACAATTTTCTCAAGCCATGTGTCACTCAAAAGTAATTTTTTTCTAATAAAAATAGCCCAACAGGTCTGAAAACTGGCAGAATCAGCAACAATTTAGTCTCACAGGCATGAGATCCTAACTAGTGATGATGGTACCACCCAAAATCTTTCACAATACTGATACTAAAATGAACATCCTGACACTGTCACGTGTCAAGACACTAAACAGACCTTCACAACAAGGAATTTCAGGGACATCAGGGAGGGAAAGAGGGTCTCCCTCTCTTTTTAGCTCCTTATAAATCCCATATTTCTCACCCAATTTGATCTTTTTCAGGGGGTGTCAGGGAAGAAGCATGGTGCTGGGGCAACATTTCATTGCTTCATGGTGGAACATGAAGAACCTTCTTCTCCTCTTCCTCTCACCTGTCCAAGGCCCTCCTTCCCCAGTCCATTCCCTTATCCCTCCCTCTCCTTCCCCTGCATGCACAGGCCTCCCTCTGCCACATGCAACCCATGGCTTTGCTCAGCCTCTTGGCATTGGGACAAAAATACTGGTACAGGGACAACAAGTGGGTTAGAATATGAGTCAGTGCTTCTCAGGCTCGGGTGAAAGAGAATATGGCTGTGAGACAAAACAAAAAAAAATATGCTTTCTGAAAAGAAAGAGAAAGGATACAGGAGATGAAGAAGAATTATACAAATCGATTAGAAGAGACTAAAACAGATGGGCCTCATGGACAGAAAACAAAGGGGAAAAATTAAAAGACCTATGTAGAGACTTTTAAAGTAAAATGCTGAATACTCAGTTACTGTGGGTAAGCTGCTCTCCTGTCAAGTTGATTATATATACTCTGAGGTGACAGCCTTCCTTATTTCTGTATGTGTGCACATGGCCATAACCGGTTATTTGAGCCAGCAAAGCCATTCTTGCAAGTGATGCATTTAAAGGACTCCACAAACTTCTGTCCCAAAAGGCCTAGAGTCAGGACTTCTCTGGGCATGGAAGGCTCTCCACCACCTACCTGCCTTAACAGAGGCACAGCAAACTCCGCTCAAAGGCCAGGATCCATCTTGTCCTGGTTCAGCCTCAGTTTTCTTTGCTGTATCAACACATCCTTACCATAGCACTGGCAGCAACACATTTATTGTGCTGCACAAAATCTGACAGAAGGAAGAACTACGCTACATCAGGAGTGGAGGGAGAGACAGAAGGAATGACATACCACCCTTGGGCTGAAGGAAAAACTGCCCAGAAACCTTTTGGGAGCCCTCAGTCAACAAGAGTTGCCAGCCTTTGCCTTCTTGCCCAACAGGGACACCCCTTACAAGGACTTTGTCATGCTGGGAGAGGAGGGAGCCAACCACCCAGATGTAACACAAGCACTGCCTGGAAAGCAGGGGTAAGATCCCCATTTAAAGCAATGCCTGAGCTATGAATGCAGATGTGACCTGCACACATCAATGGAGAGTACTGCAGCTGGGTCAGGGCAATCCCAGACATGAGCACAGACGTGGAGAAGAACTCATTGAGAGCAGCCCTGCAGAGAAGGACTTGGGGGTTCTGGTGGACAAAAGGCTTAGCATAAGCCAGCAATGCGCGATTGCAGCCCAGAAGGGCAGCATGTGGAGGGAGGCGATTGTCCTCCTCTGCTCTGCCCTTGTGAGGCCCCACCTGGCGTGCTGCATCCAGGTCAGGGGCCCTCAGCACAAGAAGGATGTGGGTGTGTTACAGTTGGTCCAGAGGATGGCCATGAAGTTGGTCAGAGGGCTGGAGCACCTCTCCTATGACTAGGGGAGCTGGGGCTGTTCAGCCTAAAGAAGAGAATGCTCCAGGGTGACCTTACTGCAGCTTTTCAGTACTTAAAGGGGGCTTATAAAAAAGAGGGAAAGCAACTTTTTGCTCTGGCAGATAAATGACAGAACAAGGGGAATGGTTTTAAACTAAAAGAGGGGAGATTTATGTTAGGAGGAAATTCTTGTGTGGGTGGTGAGACACTGGCACAGGCTGCCCAGAGAAGCTGTGGATGCCCCATCCCTGTAAGTGTTCAAGGCCAGGCAGGATGGGGCTTTGGGCAACCTGGTCTGTGGGAGGTGTCCCTTCCCATGGCATGGGGGTTGGGGCTGGGTGGTCCTTAAGGTCCCTTCCAACCCAAGCTGTTCTATGATTCTATGATTCCTGGTTAGACACACTCCCCACAAGAGGCATGAATGACCACTGAGTCTGAGCAATTTAATGTATAAATGCTGCAGTACACCTCAAAATTAACAGCTAGCAAAACTAAAAATTCATGAATTTTGCGATTTGGGTAGCAGCTGCCCTGGCAGAGCTCTGCCTGGTACTGGCTGTGCTGGTCTCTGATCCCCCAGATTCACAACACACACAGCAGAAACTCCCCCATGTTTCAGGCAAACAGGTCGGCATCTAGATTTGGCCAAGCATCTCTCATTAGCTCTGGTGTCCTGCTGTTACTTCTGGGCTGGGCTTCAGCTGGTTTTGATGAAAAGCTTAGCAAAATCCGTGAAAAAACTACAGTTGATTTCTTCAGGCTTTGAATCAAGGTCTTCACTGCTACAAAACAGTCATTCCAGAAGTTGAGCAATGTGAACAAATATTTACTACACATGAAAATGAAACAAGTAAATCCAATGTCTAGCCAATATTTGAATGAGCCTTGGTATTTGTTTTTACATCTCTTGAAAGAGCTATTTACAGCAGACAGACAAAAACTACCCTTCTCCTGAGGAAGGCAGTAGCAGATTTCAAGCTGACTGTCATTAAGAATTAGAAAGATTTAAGACAGGGAAAAACCCTCACCCAGAGAAATGGGCTAAGCGTTGTGTTTTCAGTTCCCAAAAGCTTGCATGAATCTCTCCTTCAGTTTGGCTCATATGGAAACTGCCTGTCCTCCAAATTTTAGCAATTTAAAGTACTAAGAGGAAAACAGCCAAAAGTACCAAATTTTCAATGAAAAACATGTGAAGCCATCAAGTTTAACACTGTTTCCAACCTCAGCTATAAATCAGCTCGGTCTGCAAAAAAAATTACACCCTTCAGCAAAACGTAACTACAGCTTTGTGTTTGCAATGAAACATGAAACCAGGCAAATTTCACCTGATTTTGTTACAAAATTTTTCAATAGCATACCCTAATGTAAGGTTTCATGTATATTTTCATTCACTTTCTATTATAAAAAAAAAAAAAAACACTCAAAACTTGGTTAATGATACTCTCCCCTAAGAATAATCATAGTTGCAAGTAAAGCATAAATACTGACAGAACTATGATAAACAGTTTGCTTACCCTACATATCCAAATGCCTACAGTAACACATTATTCTGTTTTATGACTGTATACTTTGTCTCCTTTTTGTCTGCACAATTAAAACATTTCACTTGGTTGGAATCATGGTAGAGATACTCTACTACTACAATTACTACTACAATTCTTTTTAAGAGACAGCCCTTTAATCTTGTAAAAGCAGAGTCTTTTTATAAAAGCTATTTTAACAGTGAGTCAAAGTACAAAAATCTTATGGAGAGACTGAGTTACAATAGCCACAATTATTCCTTTTAAAACTTCTGGGCACACACCAAATCTCTGGGTACCCCTCTCATACTTAAACAATTTTTCATCATAATCACAAAATAAAGCAGAAGGGTTGGAAACCTTCAATAAAATGCTGAGAGACTCTGCTCTGACCTATACAGGAAGTCACCACTAGAAGCCTTCCAACCTGAAATAAAATCTTACCACCTTTCCAGTAGCTTCCAAGGATGCTCCACGTTGACGGCAATTCTTCATGAGCAATGGCCATTGTCAAATCATTATCCAGTGACTGCAGATCTTTTATTGTTAGCCCAAACTTATCCAGTAAAACCTTGTGACTAGTGGCACTGACGCATTCTGTGTGATTGACCAGAAAACGAGACAGTTTGCAAGACAGGTTCTCTCTGTAGGTGACAGGACAGCTGCCGAGGACTACAGGTGAGTATCCCCTTGTGTACATTAACACGGAAACAGAAACTTCTTCCTGGCATCCATGGCCTAAAATCATAATGTAAATTAATCATTAAAATTTTATATGTTCAGAAAATTAATTAGTTTTTCCTCTTTTCTCATCCTGTAAGAGCTGTGACTACTCATCCAGAATTACTTTCTTTTTCCCTCTAGTTAAACCTACTTATTGTCAGGCACCCACCAAGCATTTCTGTTGATGAACTTGGATTTGACTAGACTCTGAACTGCCAGTCCTCCAGTTAGACTGATATAGTGCATTTTTAAAGCAGTCTTTCTATATGAAGGTTCTTCAACTACAAGAGAAAGAAGAGGTAACCATCTCAGTACTAAACACCACAAATCAAAAACATGAAGGCACCTGGATAAGAATTGCAAGAGACACCCATGAAAAGAATGTCACAGTAGCATGCAACATGAACTCCGAGGAATACATTTATTTATTAACACACATTTTTTTTTATCTACCCGGCATCTTCATGCAGGCCAAAACCTAGATGCTTTTAACAAATGCACATTTCATACTTTTGGCAGGCTTGATTCAATGCTGTATCAACTGTCTAATTTACAACCATGACTGTCAAAGTCCAAGGGAGTTTACCACTTAAAAACCCACCCCACCTTTCCTCTTTCTTTGCCATCCAGGTGAGGATAGATATCACACATCCATAAGGTGTGCGCTCTGTACTCACACCTCTTACTGGAGAGCTGCCATGACGTACTATGGGTGCAAATCTAAATTTCCTAAAATAGCCTCCCAAAAACTACAAGTATATATGCAGTCTAATATCTGCAGAAGCAAGCATGTGCTTACCACATCTGCAGTTGTTTTTGAAGTGCTCTGCATTCCCTTATGTTTAATTTGGCCACTATGAACCAACAGTAACTACACCAGAGCTATGTTTTAACTTCGCCTTTTATTTTCATCTGCTAATGGCCCCTGTTGAGATCAGAGGGAGGATTAAGCATTGCCTGTAGCCTCCTGTTTTTATCCTAGCTGAGAAGTAATCATTTAGTAGTGTCATTTCAGGCATCTCAGAAAAATAACCTTGCTAAGGATAAGTCTGGGATAAGTCTAGCACTGCGTTTTCTCCCGTTGTATTTCATGACAATCTTTTAGCATTTACATACTAAAGCAGCCACCATGTAACGGCAGCAACCTTTCCCTTGTTATACTCGTTGGTTACTCTCAGATTCTAAATGTCCTTTAGAAAACAAGAACAAATAACAAGCGGAACCTACTGCCTAGGTACATCATGTTTATAGTCACCTACTCCACAAATGAAAAGGTCACAAAGCACACGATAATGACAACAGTCAGGGTTTATATTACACCAGCAAGAGGGACAACGCCAAGACCAATAGACACAACGCCATCTGTAAGGGAGCTCAAATCCTCTCTACTTGCAGCAAGGCACCCCCAGATGGTTTTCCCCATGGCTCAAGCAGAGCCCCAAGCAACCCAAGCCACCACCACCTGGGCCCTGCATGCCAGGCTGACTGCTGCCTCCAGGGAAAGCCCAGACAAAAACATGAGTTTTGCAGGTGTTGATAATTCCCAGAGGCAAACCGTAGGCTGGAACTGCTGAATAGAATTGGGTCAGACTAAAATCGATGACATGCCTGAAGATGCATTTTCCTACACACCCTACTATGTGTACACCCAGGAAAGCCCTGCCTGTAGCATTGTCTGTGTCTGACACCATGCAGGTACAGATGGCTATGGAGGGCAGCATCACTTCTGGCCAGTTAAACTCAGGCTGCATCCTAAAGATTGTCATTCAATGCCTACATTTCCTCCACTACAGAGCCATAAAATAAGGTTACCCAAATCACACAGTTATGCCCAACTTCGAAATGGGGCTGGGGTATAGCAAAGAGATCAGAAATATAAACATGAGTAACGCTCACCTGGAACTAGGGACCGAAGAGCATTGTCACTTATCCGCTCAGCAAACATTATGTGCCTCTTCATGGATCCGTCATAAACAAAGTAAAATTCGGCATCTTCTGGGAGGTAAATGCCTTTCTCAAATTTTGCATTTATAGTCACCTGTCCCTGAAAAATGAATGTGTTTTCATAAACATCCAGTAGGTTTCTCTTTTTCAACAAACTCATGAACATATACTTCCAAAGCAAACTTTTTATAACCTTTCCAACTCTGTTATACAGAGTCTGTGACCCAATGACAAATCTGAAGTTTTCTACTTCCCCTTTGAAAATAATGCTGTGTTTATGCCTATACAAGCAAAGGTGATTTAAAAATTTGTCTTTAAACAATGCCTTTTAGCATACTCCTTTCATCCTGACTTATGCAAATATATGACTTTTAATTAAAAATGCCTCAGAGCAAGTAAATCAATGAATCTGAGTATTTTGCTATTTACAAAGTATTCTTTGTGTTAAAAGGAAAAAAAAAAAAGAAAAAAAAAGTGATTGAAATATTTTAGACTTGGTTTACAAAACAAAAGCACTGTTGCAACTCTACAACTGAGTTTCAAAGAATACTAGTTCCCAGATATCTACCCATGTGTGTTGTTTTTTGTTTTGTTTTGTTTTCTTACAGTAAACAGAAAGCAACCAGCCAAGAAAAGTCTGCCATACAATGGCTTCAAAAAAGAACAGGAAAGGGATCTGAGAAGCAGCAAACAATAACAAGTGTCTGACATGTTCAAGGGAGGAAATTTAGATGAAGTTGCATTTCCTCAAAGAGGAGGACAGCTTGCTCCAACATGATTCGTGGCTGCCACAGTTGCTCTAAATAAGACTGGATTTGCCCAAACATTATCTGAATTGGCGTTTCAGGAAAACACATTGCAGAAAAATATCTCATCATTTCACACTTCCAAAAGATGCCTGTGCCCTTCTCTACTCTAAACAGCTACTGTGACATCGGCTCCATGAGAAGTATGATAAAAGCCTGTACCAAAGCATAGCACGGTAGCATAGAAATTTCCATGGCTGAGAAACACAGTTGTGCTCCTTTTCATTATTTAACAAATGAGCCTCTTTGTGCAAACATGCTGGATAATTTGTGATCAAGTCAGAAAAAAAGAATTGCTTGGGTGTTTCACCATCCCCACAACCTCCAGTGACGGCAGCACTGCAGGCCCCTTCTCTCAGTCCACACACAGTGAGACCCTTGCCAGCCCCCTGCAACGTCACGTCTTTGACTATCTTCCCCAAGGACATCCTTCTTGTCACTCGTAACAATGCAAATCCTGCATTTGTTTTCCTCTTAAACACAAGCGCATCTATTGAGCTAGAGCTGAAGAGGCAGAATCTACTTTCAGACACACAACATCTTCCTTAAATAGGATTTTCTGGCAAGATTAGATGTAAACAACTTTAGGAGACTAGCACTCAGAGCAAACATGTCTGTCATCCACAGAAATTGATGCTTATCTCGTTTTGTTAGCCTGAAGTGTTACTGTAACTGCTATGTGCTTTCTCCTGCTTCTCTTTTTCACAGTTATACACAGAACTGCTCTTCTTATTTCTATTATTATTTGTAACTTACATCCTTTTTCTTTTTAAACTATCATTATTTCATCTTTTTATGTTAGCTGTGAATAGGGCTTTTTATTGGTTGCGTAATGCTATGGATGGCTATTCTGGGGAGATAGGAACAGGGTAAGTCCCTGAAATATCTCAGATAGCTCCAAAGACTGCTCCAGTATGGGCTTTGCTGCCAGCAGCCTGGTGCAGAGGAGCACAGGTGAGTTTCTTCCACATGGGCCATCACTCACAAACCACCACTGGACCCTCTGTACCCCTAAGGCTGAAGGACTACATAGGCAGCCAGCTTTCACTCTGCACAACTGCAAGAACAGGGGAGATATTTTGTGGCAGTACTTCTCATTTTATAAGAGGACTCAGGGAAAAAAAAAAAAAAAAAAAAAGCTTAAATTGTAACTGTTGTCTTACACTGCTCCTTAAAATAAAAAAAATGTCAATTTAGACTCAGTAAAGATAGAGGAACAACTTAAGAAACACTGATCACACTGCCTAATGTACAGATGTGAGGGAGAATTTCACAACTCCTTGTCTTCTAAAGGGTGGAGGGAAAAAGCAAAAGGGAAAATACAGTGCAAAGCTCAAGTGTATATGATAAGAGCTTGTTCATAAGCCCTACCTTACAACCCTTCAGAGGAAGAAACTGCTAGTAATTTAAGGAAAAAAATTACAGAAGAAAGGCAAATTGGCAGCTATCTTTTATCTGCCCAAACAATGAAGTGATTCATTTGGAAAATTCCATGTGATTCAAAAAAAGGAGGGTTAAACCATCTAATACTAGAGAAAACTCAAAGATAAAAGAACCTTCACAGCTGAATAGAAGGCTGCATGCTTTCTGATGCTGGATGATTACCACACCTGGCATCAGAGGCAATTATTTCACAAAACATAAGTTCCTATCATCATCTCCAGCACTTCCAAATTGCACCCATCCCATCTACAGAGTTCCTTATATCATACCGCTTAATTCCATACTCCTCAACTGCCTCCACTAAAATATGTATCAGTTTCCACTAGTTGTTCAAGCCACTATGTGTTTTTTTTTTTTTTTCTCTAGCATCCAGCTCCCAAGCCAGACCAATATGCAGTCTTTCTAGGTAGAAAAGGAAAAAGAGGAGATGAGGTGAAAATGACAGCTCATTTTGCTCTTTGCACTTAGTTTTTAGATGTTTGACCTTGCCTTTAGCTGTATTTAAATCCAGACATTCAAGAGCATTGCCTTTGCCATGTACTCAGCTCTGTATACAGGCAAGCCACTGCTTTATTGGGAGCTATCACTCCCAGTAAGCAGTAAGCTCACTTTACTGGTCACGTCAACGTCTGGGGAAGTGGAAGTCACTTGTTGGAGACTAATGCAGAAAACTTCATTAGGAAAAACAAAACAAAACAAAACTTAGGATGTCCTAGGTCACATAAAAACAGCCTGGAAGGACTACCAACATACATATACATATATATATTAAATTAAACAAAATTTCAGTGCCACAACTAGTTCAGATTATCATTTTTTGCAGAAGTTATTAATGTTCAATTTTAGAAAGATGCAAACAGCTTCAGAAACATGTACCAGCTTGATTTCTGCCAGCCTCACTGTGCATACAACGTAAGCTCAAATAGGCAGAAACCCAGAGCCCTTACATTAGCCTTTTGAGAAAAAGGCTTATGTTATTAGCTTAAACCTGAGGGATAGTTTACACCTTTCCATTACACCCACCCTTGCAGAGGCAGTGACTTCCCCTGTCTCTCAGGGGGAAATGTGCCCAGCCCAGCCGCAGAAGCAGGCTGCAGTGGAAGAGTAGGCGCTACCTGCACAGATTTCCTAAGTAAACAACAGCACAGCACAATGCCATGAGTCCCACAAGAAATTCCTACACTCTCAGAAAACATTTGTTCGCTAGCACTACTACTGCATCCAGTAAAGTGCTTGCTCCACTGCTCCCCGTTCCATTTTGCAAGGTGTAAGCCAAGTACCTTCTCTTGTGTAGTTCTCTAGAGTGCACAGACCTCTGCCGTTGACCCACTGCTGAAGTATGAAGAGATTAAAATTAGGGTTATCAGCACCTAAAAGTAGGTAATTGAGCCCTAATTTAAATATTAACAAAATGAGCAAAACCAACAGGAAAAAAAAAAAAAAAAAAAAAAGGATGATGTACACATGACCTTAACTGGTCATGTGCTCATAGAAAGCGATGTTTGTTCTGAGCCCCTTCCACACAATTAAGCTGAAAACACATCCTACTGGCATATTTCTTTCAAAACGGTGTGTATTTCTAAATAGAGAACCAATTTAGGCTTAATGTTTATCCTTTTGGTGCTAAAACCCAAATGAGTAAGCCACACCGGCACCAGAAAAGTGGCCTGAATACGAGGTGGCTGTAAGAGCATGGACGCAGAGGACTTCTCTGGGCCAGGTTCCTGAGAATCTACCAGTGGCTAGAAAGCTCTGCCTTTGACATTATTTTCACCAGCACATTGTCTAATGACAATTCAGCCTCTCTCCCATTGTTTACTTTCCCTAACAAGCCTATTTATATCCAGATGAACTTGGAAAAACATAAGAGGAAGTTACAGGTTTATTTCCATGTGTAGGTAAGCTTAAGGATGATTCTCAGCCTCCACATGGACCTTAGATTGTTAAATCCCCTTTCAATAAAAGCAAAGGAAAGGATGTGCCCCCTTCACCATCTCAGGAAATAAACACAGCCCCTGGTCATGACTTGTTTCTAACAAAAATGCTGGGGAAAGTTCTTGCCTTCAAGTTCATATAGTGTTGATCCTGGCAGACTTGTACAGGAAGTAAATTTTAAAGTCAAAGGTTGTTTGTTGAGACCAACCTGACAGTATATTACTCAGATTTACACTCAGAACAAGAACCTCAACTTTACCTAGCCACCACACAGGAACAGGAGATCTCTCAAATATCATCTATGCTTGTAACAGCCAAGAACTTCAGACAGACACATCACCACGTGCAACTGCAAAATGTACCACAAAAGTCACTGCAGACCAGACAAACTTCTTGTCAATAACCTGAAGTGCTGCATGGACCTTCATTTAAAAAATAATAATAATAATAAAAGAACTTCATATAGAGTACATTGCAGTATCCCAGTTATCTCAAGTTCAAAATTAGAGAGGCACAGACCACCTTCCTACAGCCTGGATCAAGAATTAAAATATTAAAATGTTCAAAGAGTAGAAAGAAACTGGTGTTTGGAACCAGAGCTCTGGGAAATGCCACATGCATTGTGGGACTGGAGAAGACGAGGCCCTTCCAAGCCCTCAGAGATGCAGCATCTGGCAGAAAGTGCCTATGGGCAGGGGCCAGAAGCTCCTGCTTCTATGAGCTCCCCCGAACGTGTCCCACTTGCAGCAAATTCAATACCTTCAGCATCAGTCAAGGAGAAGTGCTTTCAACTAAAAATTGTACAGAAGAAAGGGCTATTTTCCTTAAAGAGCTTCTTAAAGACTAAGAAACATTGGGTGCAAGCCATTTTCTTTAAAGAGCACTTGAGAAACTCTCCATCCATACAAGCCAGAAGGAGTTTTGCTACTGATTTAATGACAGCCAAGAGTATCACTGCAAACCCTGAAATAAATTAAATTAAATTAAAAATAAAAATAAAAAAGAAAGAAAACAAGCTGTGCCCCAAATTTTGCAGACCCTGGGCACAGAATGGGATCAGGGAGGTGGGGCAGCAGCTGTGGGGGTATTAAGAGAGATGACAATCCTACTCCAAGCACGTTAAACCTGTCACCAAGCCGTTGTTTGGCAGGTTTGACATCTTTGGGATCCATGAAGAAAAACATACCTCTTATAAACAGTGAAAAAGCTGCACTGACGCCAAGAAGGAGATTAGGAAGGTTTGTGTTTTTAACAGGATTTATAGTTCTAAGCACTCTTTCTGTGTAACCAAACAGGTTTTTTTTTGTTGCTTTTTTTTGTTGTTTTTTTTTGGATATAGGTTTTTATCTGGCTTCTCTAGGGTGCTTGAGAGCTGATAGGGATGGATTCTGACTGTATTTTGCATGAAGGCTGCATAGAAGAACCATGCCACCATCCCAGCGAGAGAAGCAGAGGGAACTGGAGGTACCAAACCCTCGAGGCCTAGGCAGGCAGGACAGGATGGTGACACTTCTAGTGCATCTGATCACCCTGCCTCCTGATAAATTAGTGGCCCTTAACCTGAACAGAACTTCTTCCTTTTTCAATTAATTTAGGTAACATCACTGTCTTCACTAGCAACCTGCCCCAGCAAAGCTGGTGCAATGCAAAAAGACCTCCAGTGGCCTGCCAGGCCTGGCCCACTGCACCGGGTAACTGAAAATGTACTAACTGATCCCAATTCTTCTACACTCAGCCTGGGTAAATCTATGTTCCCAATAGATTTTTACCATGGAAATAATTACTTCCATTGTGACATACACTTAGCATACATCATAAAGTGCGCTAAAAATATCTTTATCAAGCTATATGAGTAACATAATAGCTGCAGAAATACTGCATGAACACACTTTCAAGGATATTATCTGTAAATATAACACCCCATATATGCGGCTTGATGGTTCCAGGAAAATAGCTGTGCACAATGGTAAAACATGGTGCCTTTTTGTTCAAAAAATGCAAGTCCCTACATTCTGAAGTAAATGCAAATCCCTAAGCGTTGCTAGCAGTAATGGAGCTTTTAACCTCTACGTAAAGCTGCCACTATAATTTAACATAGATATGCATGTTAAACAGTGCATTCCAGTATAAACTCTAAGTTAGGCTCATAGACAATGTTATTTCAGAATTGTATTTATTTCAGATAATTATAGCAAGCGCATTGAAACTGTTGTTTATCAGTCATAAGATGAGACCTCACACTCATGCACCAAATTTAAGGCCAGAAGAGAAAATCCTGTTAATGTAACTTATTACACTACAGTATTAAAGAGGCAGGAGAATTTTCTCACTGATTTTCTCATCTTTACACAGTCCTTGCAAGAGTGCAAGGTCTGCTTTATCTGACCACAGCTAGCATATCTTCAATGTTCAAAAAACTCACTTAAGAAAATCTTGCTATTTGAAGGTGAATTGTTAAATATATTTCACTTGTGCTTAGATAAAAGGAGTGGCATGATAGTTTCCCTGAGCAGTCAAAGAGTTTTAATGACCTTTATAATAAAGCTTAGCTGCAACAATCAACAAGCCTACACAAAAGATGACAAAGCAGCAGTAGAGAAATTGTTAACACAACAAGGTAGTTTAACACAAAATAAATTACTTGTCATTAATAACAAAGACAAAGTTATAAACATGTCTTTCTAACATTCAGTGATATGTTTGTAATATTCACTGGGCACTCCTTGTAGCCAGACTGCAGTAAATATTGTGACGGACTTGTTTAAGAAAGCACATGGCCTATTTTAAAGGAATGCGATGGGATTCAAGGCTACATACACAATGAAACAGCAATTACACCCAGGGAAGGAAAAGAGCAACAAAGTGAAAAACAAAACGGGAGATAAAGGCTGAACATTTCTGTATAACCATTAACACTCTAACTGTATAGCTAATAACATCTTAAACAAAAATAGCTATTTTTTCCCCAAATGAACTGTTTAGCAGAATAAGCAACCAAAATAATTCATATCTTTTATATCCAGAGTAACAGCGCAAGTTTAATTCCACATAGACTGGAGATGAGACATGATGGTATGGTCATATTCAAAACAGTATTACACGTTGCCTAAAAGCCTTCATGCTGATATTTTTATTAAAATTATATATGCGCATAAAGGTGCTTTGAGAAGAGCCATGTCCTCGGCTTATACAAAATGGCAAAACTCCACCAGCACTACAAGAACCTCTCTCACTCACAGCAGAAAAAAATAAAAAATCAGTCTTCAGCATTTGCACGTGTGAACAGGAAATGCTTGAAACAACAGGACCTTTACACACCAAGTATTTTTAAGCTCCTTTTCAGCATGAGGTAGCTTTGTGAGAAATGCAGAGAAAGCATTTCCACAGAAACCTCCAAGAACAATTAAGAAATATCTGTCCCAGCTTCACTCTGGGCAAGACAGCAAGAGGGAATCCCACCAACTGGCAATCGAGGCAGCTCTCAGTTCTTGTCAAAAGAGCACGGAAAAAGTGGCTCAGTGACCACTTAGGTCTCTGAAATGAGCCTGAAGGATGCTTCCAGCAAGGCCTAAGGACAATCTTGAGGAGAAAAAACCTAACAGAGAAATTCCTTAATGAAGATTCATTTGCTGCCCTCTTTCGATATGGAGTATCAGCAGGTTCACCATTTTGGTAGAGATGCAGTGCCTTTTTAAAAGGGAAGATAAGTGTTTGCTACACCTATTGCCACCTCATCAGCTGCTTAAGAACCAGGGGTCACACATCCAAATAAAATGGAAAAAAAATAAAACATTCTAGTATATCCAAACAGATGACGGAAGTATGCTCCTCCAAGCAAAAATAAATAAATAAAAGGGGGGGGTGGGGAAGGGGGAGGGGCTGGAAGAGATCCAGAAAGGTCAATTGACTGCACCTCAAGGCAGGACCAGCTCTACTGCAGTTAATTCTAAATTATGGGTTTTGTTTCACACGTCCTAAAAGCACCCTGCAGACTGTCACCTGGTTGGTGCTAACCTGGAACATCTTCCACCCAAGCAATGCTCTGCTTGGCCTCTCCCGTTCTACAGCTGGCTCATGCCTCAACTTTTTCAAGAGCTGAGATGTTTGGCCTTACAAGTCTTTGGTCTTTGTACATAGTAACTGGGTGAAACATAATGGCCAGCAATGTAACAGAAGACTGCACTAAATGGAGCGCAGCCTTCAGTACCAGCCTTCACGCACAAGTTGAGTTCTAGCCTGTTAATGCCTCTGAAGCTGGATGTTTTTTTATTTATTTTGAATAGGAGGGGAGATAAAAGGTCATGCTTTATTTCGTTAGGCTTTAACAGATGATCAGTCTTTAAATTGTGTGTGTTTTCGGTCAAGCTTATTGCAATACTGCTCCCTCAGTGACAAACTGAAGTACATTGGCTGTTGTGGGAGTCTTTGAACTTGCATGCATGGGTATTTTCACACAGCTGGTGCTTCAAATTAAGATACACCTTCTGCCGCCTCCCTAGCTTAGATACTGACCTTCCTCACAGACAATGGCAGAAAAACAAGTTTTGTGGTGGGAACTGCAAGACTTGGGCCCTGGGAAAAGGAATTAGAATCTTTTTTTTTTTTTTTTTTCTGTTAAAGCAAGGGTCTAAGATAGTGCTTTGTTTGCAGGTAAAAACAAACAAGCAAGCAAGCAAACAATCAAAAATTAATACAATTCTATAATTCCACTACAAAGAAGAAATCCACTAGCAGGTAAAGCCATTTATATATCTGCAAGTCTCTACACTGCTCTGTACTTCCAAGTTACCTCTATCATTTTCCACATTAAAAAGAAATATGTAGTAGACATATTGATGCAATGAATTCAGTGCACATACAATAAATCCAGGTGCTTTCCAGATCTTTGTTTTCTATAGCATCATCTCATCAAAACAAAATGCTCTCCCCAGTCCCATTTATACTACTGCAGCCCATTTGCTCAGCCCTTTGCTTTTCACTTAGTTTTTGTCAGGTACTCCAGTTCACATTGCTTTCATCCCTGCTGCAAAACTCTGTCCCAGAAAAGATGCAAAGCACAAGTACAGCAGGAGCTTACAGTTCATCAAGCTTGCAAGGGAAGTATATTGTAATACTAGGCTACAACCATGAACTATGCCATGCAGCAAGGTGGCAGTCAGAAATGAATATGGCTAGTATGCAGATATGATGTAAAAAATCCACACAGAACTGCTGTACTGGTATATAGGGTGACTGTAGGGCAAAGGATCTACCCTATAAGGGTACTGAAGTGATTAACCCATAAAGGAAGATCAAGAGGCACATAAATCTAGTATAACCTGAACGATCAGCCATTTCAGGAATATATTCTGATGCCAAGATCAGAAGTTCAAGGACTTTATAGGATCACAAATATGTGGCTGGATTCCCCCATGGCTTGGCTGCAGAAACTCAAAATTTAGCCAAAAGCAAGAAAACCCCCAACTGACTTTGTAAATCATAAAGTTGAATAGAATGATTCAAAAGAGAAAGCATCCAGTAATTTTTCCATCAGTGTAGCTCAGTAAGTGACAAGCTGCTTCTTTCAATCTATTTAAAGACAAGCCTGAAATGACATTAATCTATCATTTAAACGCAGGGCTGATCATTTATGAGTTGCCATGAGCTACACCCAGCCAACACCAGTCTGACCCACAACAGACATGGACATACAATCTCACTTTTGTCAAAGTAGTGAGAGCACACAATACACAGGTTACACCGTCTTTGTGCTTTTTACGCCTGCTGCATGTCAGCAGCAGGAAAACAGACAATACCTGATCTGACCGCTGGTGCAGAGCTAACCTACCCATGTGTTTAAACAATCTGTACCAGCAGAGCAAGTTTATAACAAATCAGGACTCTGCATCACATAGCTGTGATTTTCTGAATCAGTCACTAGCAACCTTAACGCTGTGTTTAGTGCTGAATCAAAACTATGATAACAGGTAAGGTGGATAAAAGTTTTCAGTCTCCCATATAGCAAAGTAAACAACATGGGTAGAGAACACACCATCTCATTCTGGAATTGCTGGATACTGATAAAAATAGGTTGGATGCCTTTATCACAAAGAAAAGAAAAAAAAGTAAAAAGAAAAAAAAAGTTTTTCAAGCAGTACACAGTGCCAAAACATGTATTAACATTCTTGCTGGTTAGTTGTTAAAAATATCATTCGCTATGTTGATGTCAATGGCAACACAATTTATGTTTGTGCTTAAAATCATATACATGAATTAAGAACCCTGGGAATGAGCTGTTCACATACAGAGGTCAGAAACCTTCCACAACAAGGCACATTAATAAAAAATGAACATCTATTCTGACATGTAACCGTTAACTGAAACAAGGGAGTTACCTTTTTCATTTGACTCGATTTAAAATAAATAAATTGGATTAGTTATTATTCTCATGTCCTGTGTGACATCAGGGCTCTACTCTTGCAGACAATATACAAATGCATGCAGGTCCCTGATTAGAAAAATCATAATCTAAGGATTGACCATGGATAAAAAAATGGAGGGAGAAAAATACAGTATGGGCGCAAAAATGATCTTAATGCTGATGGACGTGCTTTGAAATACCCACTCTTTTCCTCCATACATTTTAAAATAGGTCTCATTGTTTTACGTTTGTTTCCTGAGTCTCATTGTGGCAGCAGCTACGCATCCAAGCACAGACCAACCACTGTGCAGTCACTTTTGTGAGCACCCCAAGCAAGCTGCCCACGACCGACCTGACCAGACTCCCACAGGGGTCAGCAACAAAACACCCACTGACTCCATGCTGGACCAGGCCAGCAAACACAGCACTGTGTGTGAGCTAACACACGTTGGAAGCCTGACAGACATTTACATTTTAAACCACATTACTCTGTTGCGTTTCAAAGTCACCGTCTAACAGGACAGTGAATTCAGCCTGGCTGAACACGCAGACAGTGGCCCAGATGTGGACAACACCACTGCAACGGAAAACCTCTCTCCTCCCATAGCAAGGAACTTGAAAGCAGAGGATGGCAAGATGGGGCAGAAGCAGGCTTCTTTCCCCACATTGCTGGCCAGAAGAGACTGAACACATTGCAAGGGCAGAAAAAAATAATAATAGTAATAAAAAAAAATCTGAACTCCATCCACTGTGGGAAACTCTATCCCTTCCCAGACCTCCTTCCCACTCAACTCCTTTTAGTTCAACTGGGAAGGACAAGGAAGACATGGAGTTTGGCATGGCAGATGATCAACTGCTCACTATGGGAGCAATACACGAGGCTTACTGCCACTTTCCACTTCCACCATGCAAAAGTGCACTGGAATCCCATACTAGTTTGACCTTCATATCAATCACATTTCAAAAACAGAATATACTGTTGAATGATTTATATTAATTCTGTGTCCCAATTCTCACACAGATGAGACCCATGCATTTGTAGAGAAGATAATAATCACAGCCCATTTGTCCTTCTGGCTGTAACCAGGCATACAAATGATGTACATTAGAAAGCTATATGGAATTCCTTCCTGACAAACAAGATGATTCACAACTTTTTAACTGCCTTACTAAGTGTTTTCAAAGTCCCTCTGCTTACGGACCTCTGAACATTTTCCAACAGAAGATACGCTCAAATTATTCCTGGACATACTGGCAGAGTACAAATAAAAACAATGTTTATTTAATCACCTTTTGCATGGAGCCCAGCGCAGAGCTGAAAAATGTCAGAAGCATTCAGGGTTGTGTGAATATTAAAGTGCACTTTACCTTTGCCTTCAGCTGGAGCAACATCAACCAACAACAAGCACTACAGAAAAATTTCACCACTGACGTTAAAAACAGCACAAACAGAAGTTCCTGACAGAGCACTAAATTAAATCATTTCCTGGATATACTCTTTTCAAACTAGACTTTCTACCACTCTGCTCTCTACTCTTTCAAGAGGACTTTGACCGCTAACCTAAAACAATATTCTTTAATTTATTTAGCTGTACATCAAGCATTCATATTCTGAAACTGGCCTGGAAGTATTTTACGTGAAATGTACACTATGAAAATCCACAATTATTTTTCTCCTCCGTGCCGTTGCTGTGCAGACAGTATAACAGTGGGTGCACAAAAGCCATGAGAAACAAGGGTGGAAGGAAGGATGACCTCTAATAGCTGGCTGGAGAGAGCTCTCTTGCTTCATTCTTTAGCCAATGCCTACTGGCTTGTGTCTTTATTCAATGGTTGGAAATTAGCTTGATTGTTAGCTACAACCTTTTAGAATGAATTCTGTCTCACCATGTTTTCTTCACGCAGAAGCCCAAGCAGTTAAATTGTCAATAAGTACAGCACTCTTTGCTTTGAAGAACCTTAAAATTTAGTCCAGGAATTTGCTGTTGCTGTTCTTTGGGCCCCTAGGGTATGAAATAACTCCGTTATTTCACTTTGTCCTATTACTTACTCAGATATCTTCAATTACCAAGGTGCCTGTGAAAAAGCAGTTGTGCTTTCATTCAGGTCCCAGACAATTATGCCTGCACATCCTGGAGGAACCAAAATATCACTGATTAAGAAAACAGTGAAGATGCTAACAAGCCAGACTGTAGCCCAGGTGTTTGTACAAACACTCATAGAAGGAGGGCATATCCTATGAAAACGGCAACAAGACCACAAGAACTTTAAAATTGTTATGTAGGACAGAAGGAAATAGAAGAGATCCAAGGGATAATTAATGGAGGTAGGCTGTAATCAGGCATGCCTTTGTAGGGATAGGCTACTAGTATATCATATGCAGTAAAAAAGCTGCCAGCCTCTGTCTTGCCCAAACCAGCACTTAATTTCCAGTTTTGTAGCTCCTGGGCAGCAGTTAATGCAGGGAGGTTGCCAGCAACCTGCAGCAAGGAAGCCACACGGTCATTTCCACTTGCTCAGAGCAGATCCAGCTGAAAGGCCAGCCGAGGCCACCAGGTTGCTACCTGAGAACCTCCTGCTACCCTGTGGGAGTGCATGCCAGAGAGCAAAGCTGGAGGCACAGCTGCTGGGGACCCCATTTATGCTCAGATGCCAATGCACAGCTCTGCCCAGCCATCATCTGAAGCAGCCGCTCGATGCGCCTGCATCTAAAGCAGCTACACACACTTTTGCACCATAAATAAGATGGGATACACTTGAGCCATGGATATGCCACGAACAGGTTGCATTAGAAGCAGTTTTCACTTGTCAAAGCAAAGCAAACATCTCCTGACTACAAAGAATATTTGTGACCTCCAAAGAAAAAAGTTCACAGGCACCGACATTATGACAGTAATGGAAAATAGAAGGAATCAAGCCCACATCACACCACCCAAAGCAAATCACCAACCCAAACAAGCAAAGAGCAGGACAAGCAAAGAACACGTTTGACCACGTGAACTCTAAAGACTAATACAAGGAAAAATGCTGGGGAAAAAAAAAAAATGGGGGGGGAGAGATGGAGGAGGGTGACTGGAAAACTCCACACACTTGGCACTCTGCAGCACAGACCAGGCGAAGAGAACCACTGATTCACTCCAAAGTGGGACAGCCTGAAGGCACCAATATGCTCTGCAGCTTCAAGCAGCTTGACACTATGTCCTAACCTCAGGCATCCCTGATCCAGTCAGAGAGAAACCCACTCGACCCTCAACCTTTGTAAGAGCACTGATACATCAATAAGTAAATAACCATGCCTCCCTCCATGCAACCTACAGTTCAACAAAGAAGCTGCTACAGTTTGAGAACCAAACCCAAATAGACATTTAGGGGTTCCCTTGCTGCAAAGAAGGCTGATGTTATCCAGGGCTTCATTAAGCAAAGTATTGCCATTGGGTCAAGGGAGGTAATCCTTCCCCTCTACTCAGCACTGGTGAGGCCACTGGTGAAGCCACAGTACACACCTGCAGTGCTGTGTCCAGTTCCGGTCCCCCCAGTACAAGAGAGACATGGGCATACTGGACAGAATGCAGCAAAGGGACACCTAGATGAGGGGACTGGAGCACCTGTCCTGTGAGGAGATGCTGAGAGAGCTGGGGCTGTTCAGCCTGGAGGGGAGGAGGCTCAGAGTGATTGATCTAAGACTAATGAGAGACTAGAACGTGAGCTGGAAAACGTCATGTGGAACATGTGGAACAAGGTAGATAAGGCTGCAATTTGCAAGGTCCTGCAGTTTTGCCACCTAACCTAACCCATAACAGTGGCCTAAAAGAAAGTGGAGAGGGACTGTATCAGGGAGTGTAATGATGGAACAAGGAATAATGGCTTTGAACAAATGGAGGGGAGATTTAGATTAGATGTGATGTGAGGAAAGAAATTTTCACTCAGAGCACAAAGCGCACATGGGAATTAGGGCTGAAGATGCACCTTGCTTCTGTTCTTTTCCATAAATTAATTTTAATTACCTAAAAAACAGTGTTAAAAATAAACCCAGGGCACAGGATGAGAGGTGGAGGGCAGTCCCTGTGGCTGAGGGACAGGCTTTCTCTCTGGCAAGCTAAATGGCCCGGGGGAGCCAGCCCCAGAAAAGGGTCCCTCAGCTCCCCCAACCCTCCTCCTTGTCCACGTGAGGGCATCTTCCAGGCCGCTCCCAACACAGCCACCTTTGGCCACACGTGGGCCACTCCATCACAGAGGCTTGCTGAGATCACGGTGGCCACCACTGCCCCACCTTTGCTCCAGGCCCTATAAAACAGGACCCCTGCAGATGGCCCACCATTTGCTGAGCTTCTAGGCACTCTGACAGCCAACTCATGTGGTGGGAAGAAGAGCAGAAGCAGCAAGGCAAGCAGCAGGCCTCCTCTGTGTGAGGACAGCAATGCAGTCCAAGGAAGCACCGAGAAGGAGTGCACCTAAAAAGAAGGAGATGCATTATGGGCGAAGGGACAGTGCCTGCGGCACAATTGACACCAGTGCCCAAGGGATGTCTGGCACCCAGCCCACAGACACGTATAAGTGGTACCACTGGCACCACAACGATGTGGGGAACAGGCCACTCCCTCAGCCATACAGCGACAGGGGGCCTGGGCCTAACCATTGGCACAATGGTGGCGTGGAGCGAAGGCAGGAGTGCAAGGAAGACAGCCGTGGGGAGCTGAGGCGTGCCAATCGTCCAGAATACAGCGTGGGACCCAGCCATGACCGTAAAACAGACAGCAGCATCAAATCCATGCATGGAAATGAACCAGACAGTGGCATGGGACCTAGGCATGGAACTGGACAACCCCCGGTTTGGCACCCTGGCCTGAAAATATTCCGGACGGAAGGCATCCCGTTTGGGCAGTCCCAGGCAAGGACTGGCTTGTCCTTCTGCCAAACACCGTGGAGCCCATGGAGCAGGTTCCACCAGAAGATGTGGAAGAACCAATGGATGTGGATCCACCTCAGCCAGATCAGACCTGCAACTACCCCAGCATGTCTTCGCTCGCTGCCATCAGAACGTACCAACAGTGTCGTAGGAGTTCCCGGCGAGCTCCCTACTCATCGCACAGGCTCCAACCCAAGCATTAGCTCGGAGCCGCCAAACACCATGGACATCCTGCAGGTTTACCTGACCACCTGATCAAGGTTTATAGGGTTTATCAGACCACCTGATGAATCTAAACAAGCACAAGTCTATAGGACCTGATGACATGAATCCCAGTGTCCTGAGGGAACTGGCTGATGTAGTTGCCAAGCCTCTCTCCATCATAGTCGAAAAGTCCTGGCATTCGGGCAATGTCCCTGGTGTGTGGAAAAATTGAAACAACATGCCCATACTCTTCAACAATTAAAGAATTGAACAAAGAGCACTACTCTTCAACAATTAAAGCAATTAGGAGACATTTCTTCTCAGAAAGAGCGGTCAGGCATTGGAACGGGTTGCCCAGGGAAGTGGCGGAGTCACTGTCCCAGGGGGTGTTCAAGGAAAGGTTGGACCTGGTGCATGGGGACATGGTTTAGTGGGTGATATTGGTAGTAAGGTGATGGTTGGATCAGATGATCTTGAAGGTCTTTTCCAACCTTATTTTTCTATGATATTCTAAGATTCTAAGAATGGATACATAGCCTCCAGCATCTCCTTGGAAGATGAGGCCCCTCTGTCATCTGTAGGGAACTGCTGTGAATACCCTCTGTGACTCTACATCTCTTTATTTCTGTCTGTTACTCCCAAAGGAGACATTTATTGGGCTCTCAGTAAAGAATAATTTACAAACTTCTGAGATCACTCATCTTCTGCTCTCAAGAGTTGACTGCTCCCACGGTCTGCTTGCCCCATGGCAGCAAAACATTCCTTTGCCAATGTCAAAGATCAACACTGATGATCAATAATACCTCTCTAAAAAAAAAAAAAAAAAAAGGAAAAGAAACAAAAAAAAACACAGTCACCTACCATGAAATAAGAAGGAAGAATTTTCCATTAGAGAGATTTGTTTTTACACACTAGTATCAGCTTTCCATAGGAGGAACAACTACCATATTTAAACTTTTTAATATCTGAAATGTGTTATAAAGCAAATATTTGCTTTTTACATATTTTTTCCATCAACGATGAAGTTGATGGCTGCCTAAGAGCAGGACAGGGTTATTCCATATCCTGTGTTTCCTATGATGTAAAATGAAAAGACTCATCTTGCTGAGATCCGTGCAGAAAGAACTGGATAAACATGATTTTGTTTGTATCAGTTAAAAAAGCATAATTTAGAAGGGAAAAGGCTATTTCAATTCTGGTTCTTCTTGAAGCAACAAATTATTAGCACTGAAAGAAGAGACATCACAAGTGATGTATCAGTTTCTACTTGGCTAGTCTTAAAAATCAGATGGGTTTATAAAGACTAATTTTATGATGTGGTTACCAGGATTTTGCTGTCTAGAAGCCGGAAACAGGCTCCTCAAATTAACTGAAAAACATGTGCTTGAAATATTTAATTTACTGTTTCATTACCAATTATTTTTTAAACCATGACATTTATGTGTGTTGTAATTAGATTTTAATCGTATTGCTGCTACAAAAATTATATATAAAGAGAAGTGTATCAAAATAATGCAGTTTTGAAATGGAGTAATTTCATAGAGTATTTTAAATTATATTTCACAAAAATCATATTACCCAGCAAAGTCCTCGAGCTTTCTGAATACATTCCCTCTTATGCAAAAGAAAATAAACAGCTCTCACTCAGCTGACAAGATTACACATACTATGTTAGATTTGCGAAGAAATTCCGTACTGACAAAGTGGGACAGTTTGAAATAACAGTGCTGTATGCATCCTCCAGCTTTGTAAGAGCTGCTCAAATACAGATAGTCAAAAAAGTACCTTGCATGTAATCTTTAAAAATATTAACAACTGTATTATAAACACAGAAATATAGTTATTCTCAGATAATTTTACATGAAATGCAAGCCTCTCAGACAGACATTTTCAGAATTAGGAAGGGCATAAAATCCACCTGAGACAGATACTAAGCATATTTGAATGCAGAGTGAAAAGCATCCTAATTTTGGACCTAGCATACAGTAGATCTCCCTCTCTCTCCAGCAGCAAAACCCCATGCTTTTGTAGAGCCTGGAAGGTTGTGATTAGTTCCTACCTTTTGATAACTGTCATTGAAAGATTTTTCTGACAGCAAAAAATACTTACTACTAAAACTCACCTTACTTCTGCAGAAAATATGTTATAACCATATGTTGCCATTATTTTTTAAGTTGCATGTGAACAGTCTGCAACTGTCATTATGTCGTATTTTCTATTTTCACCATCCCCTTTAAAAGGGACTGGAACACATCAGAAATAACTGGATTTGTTGCAATGCAAATTATCTGTCGTGCTCCCTGTCTCCCCAAGAGATGCTTTCTCTGTGCTTTATAATGGATGAAAGATTCAACAATTTTTTGCTAAGCTCAGCTGGCCAGAAAACTGCTTAATGAAAACTGTCTAAGGAACTTCAAATCAGAAAGGACTTTCATGTCTAACGTGAATGCTGACTTGATTGTGTTCTCCAGCAAAGTCATGCAAATGAAGCAGCCACAGTGGGAAGGAGTTTCCAGAACTGACAAAGCAATTGGATCTGACTAAGAGAAAAGAAATACCTTGACTCAAGGACTCCTCAAGATGGACAGACCTCTTTGATCTTCCTGGATGCGCTGAGAAGCACTCACATTAGGAACAATATTGTAAGGGGTAGGACTGTGAAGCTGCAACACTTTCAGATGCTAACCCAACAGAGCAGCTGCAGACCACAACCAGCAAGTCCTGAAGCAACACTCAGATCCAGGACAGGCTCTCAATTGTACAAAGCTTACAGTGAGTGTTCCCAGGTAAAATCACATTCTCACACAAGTCTCATTGTCAATAAGTTACTAACGCAGCCCAGCCTCCTCTGCCTCCACCTGATGAGCCCCTACTTCATAACAGATTTATCACAATTAGTAGAAGATCACAATTAGTATCCAAATGCATGGCTTTGTACCATGCTCTTATTAATTGGAGTAAGTAAGAGGTAGGAAAATCCAATCTTCCCATGTAGTAACCAAATTCTCCTCAGCATTGTAACAATACTATAACGTCCACAGATTTGCACAGATCTCTCAAACCTCCTTCTGGCTCACGAGTTTATAATCAAAATATTAAACAGAACTGGCCTTAGATCTGATCCTTAGGGAGTATCACTTGTAGTAACTTTCTCTCTACCCTAGTGAGTGTTCTTGCAATGTAACCCATAGCAGTATCCATACATCCTTATCTGGATTACAGGACCAGTATTAGTCTCCACCTTCTTCATCTGACGGAAGAATTTCCTCTGAGACATGGCATCAAATGTTTCATTTCAATTAGCGGGATTAAGCCCATCACATTGCCCTTGTCTAGCCCATCAGTTATCCTATGACAGGAAGATATCAGATTAGTCTGATGCAACTACCCCTGATATAAACATGTTAAATTCTATCAATTACCACCACGTTCTTAATTATCCTTCCTGTCAAAAATTGTTGAGACCTTGCACACAACATGAGCAGTTCTTACAAACCTCCACCCCACCTTTACAGATGCTGCAGTTAATTTTCTCCAGCCTGAGGTTCCCACTCCCAAGCTGACAAAGACGATGAAAACTCTTGGTGTTTTAGAAAATCCTATGTTCTTTCAGTACTCCAGGGTACAGATTATTAATGCCTGCCTCCATTTCCAACCCTATCTTATCACAACAAGCAGATAATTATTTTATTTCCATCTTTCACCACCCTTTTCATCCCCATTCAGTACCCTCCCACTACTCTCCTATACAACACCATTCAGTAGCCCTGCTACCACTCTTGTTGAAAACCATGGCAGAACAAACTAAAAAAGATAAACCATGGTTAAGTAATAATAATTACTAGGTTGCCTGAGTTTTAATTCCCATCATTACATCCCAGCACATCTTTTAACACATTTTTGAACTCTTCTGAGCTCTACTTATAGTATCCAATCACTTCACACTTTGCAGAAAAAATACCTTTGATTACCAATTTCAATCTGTTAGTTTTATACATATATATGAGGTATAATTTTGTGTTTTGAGGAGCTGGAGAGAATGGTAGTTTAGAATTGTATAATTGTACAGCTGTTTACAGTAGCTGTAAATTGTGAGAAACTAGAAAGTGAGTGCTGCTTCTTCACAGGCAATAACTGTTTTGAAAACTTAGATTGAGAATGCTGAAGAATAAGATAATTATTCTAAGGGGAAAATAATTTTAAACTTCAGAGAATAGAGCTACAGTATTGAAAACCATCATCCCCACACATGCCTGCTTTCAACAGCAACATTCAACAGCCTAAGGTCACAGACAGCCAGAGAATGGTTTTTGGTTTCATTCACTCTGCGTTTGAATGAGCTGTTACTCAAAAGAAAGCGACTCTCAGGGCAGAAGCCCGATGTTGTAGAACTTACATAAAGAGGTACTTCAGTGCAGCTCAACTCCATTGTCACAGCACCTGGGAACAGAATAAACCAGTGGAATTATTACACAGCGAATCAGAAGGTACCGATATCACCCTATCCCATTCACATCTTCCAGAATTAGTAAAATAAAGCATAGTGAACTTATCGGACACCCAGTTGCCCAAAGTTTCCCCAGTGCAAGGAGAGCCTGGTGCAATGATGCCAGAGGAGGGGCGGCTGGTTTCACGGACATGCTGCGTGCTTTTCACACAATGGGCACAGTAAAATAAAACAGGTCAGCAGACAGCGGAGCCCAGCTGCGGAGACATTCCTAGCGGCAGCAGATGAAGTGCTGGGAATTCAGCCCTTCTTATCTCCGGAGGCAGAGAAAGGAATTTTAAATTTGACCTAGAGATGAAGTTGTAGCAGCCTTTTACTCCACACCAATATCCCAAATGTCTGGTGCTGGTATTTAGAAACTTCATAGAAGTTATCCCCAAGGCAGGTTGCCTTAAATACCCTGAACAGCAAACTACTGCCACAGTAAATCACTGGAATTACTATAATTACAGCCATCATGGCAATACTGATTTCTATTATTGTATTTCAAACACAATACATCCTCAAAATTCATACCCTAAAAATAGCATTCCTTGCAGATGAGAAAAGCTTATCAGAAGCAACCCCATGGCTTTAAAATGGCAAGATTGGTTCAACAGCTACACACAAGCCTTCTTCCACTCACTGAAACGGGCCACAAAAAAAGAGCCTGCCTTAAGAGGAGGCTGCCTCAGCTCAGATGTGGCCTTGTTTTTACAGCTGAACAGTTTCCAAAAACAACAGGGTTGTGCAGCACATTGCTTGTTAATGCATAGGTACAGCCTGCTATGAGTCAGATAGGATTTGAGAAGTTCTCCTCCAACAAGCTGCAAAAATTAAATGCAGAGCTTCAATCAAAAACAAAAATCACACACACACACACGCACACTTCATTTAAACCATGAAGTTTGCTAATGCTCATCTCCCAGTGCTTGAGTGCTTGTCAATTCATCTATACTCACAAGTACCTACATTTTTGCGGTTTGACTTCAGTACAATTTCAAAAGAGAAATCACTGACCACAAGCATTCAGTCAGAGAAAAAAAAAATGAAAAAAGAAAAACAAAACCTTTCATATCACAAGAAAAAGGTCTCAGGGAAACCCTAATGCAGCCAACCTAGTCAGCAGCTAGACACAGACAGAAGGGTTACTTATGTTCCAAGGCAGGAGAAGGAATCCTAGAGATGACTCCAAGGTGTCTTGCTTTAACAGACGGAGACACAGCTCTGCAGTTTCCAGCACCAGCATCCTGAATGCTGCCTTAGGAAAAGCAGCATTGGAAGCACAGCTCTGTTTGCACAGAAGAACACAGATCTACAATAGAAACTAAAAAACCATAGCATTAAGTCTTCAAGGAGTATTTAAGGTGGAGCTTCTCGCAAGTGTCATATTACAGGACAGATGAAGCACATTGACTTCTGTCCCTGACCTGTCACCAGCTCACAATTACTGCCACATACATCATTTAATGGTAGGCTGAAATGAGAGGGACATGCCAGCCAGATGTTTTTGCACCATTGCTCTATAATGGTATACAAAATCCCTTCACCTGCAGTGGTCCTCCCTCTTTCAAGGAGCACATCCAAACTAAACTCCACCATCTCCTCTGTACGAAAATATAAGCACAATCAAATCATTATGCCATGCCAACAGAACTTGACCTACTCTGGATTACTTCTGACATATGACTAGCTTGAGCTCTACAGCATCAACAGATGTATGTTATACCCTTCTCCTCTGTGAAGGATGAGGAAAGCAGGTATCTATCTAGCCTAGTCTCCATATTGTGCTGCAAGCGTGCACGAAAAAGGCTTAATTTCACCATTCCTTTGAGGAATTACCATTATCACCTGTGCAATAAACTACTTTTTTATTGGCTAATACAAACACAACTCACAGGAGATATGATGCCATCCCAACTTTAGTTCCCTTCACCCTTCATTTATGTCACCCTGTGGATCATAGAATCGGAATATCCCAAGCTGGAAGGGATCCACCAGGATCATTGAGTCCAACTCCTGGGTCCCCAAAGGACCACCCAAAAAAATCAGACCATGTGTCTGACAGCATTGTCCAAACGCTTCTTGAACTCTGGCAGGCTCGGTGCTGTGACCACTGTGGATCCTCTGGGAGCTCAGTCATTCTGAAACACCAAGCTCCTAGCTCAGTATTGATCCTGAGTGGATAAACAGCCCAGAGATTTATGTCATTTAAGGCAATCAATGTTTTCCTGTACAGCACTCAGAAAACATTGGATACTGAACTCCGACTAGAACCACATAGAAATATGCTCAGTATTTTCAATGTGCGCTCCCCCGACAATCCAGTCTATAATGTTTTTTCCTGGAGACAAAAGCATCCCAAATGATGCCCTTTTTGCCTCCTGCAGAAGAACCAGTAACTGCCAACACCGGGTAGCAGACAGTTCTGCTCTTCTCTCACTCATCAGAGTGCTGGTTGTTTAAGAAAGGTTTCATATGAATGGCTCACGTCTTTCCTCTATCTGGGGCTTACTGTAACTTGGTTTGCTTGCTGGAAGCAGCTGGGAGTGGCAGGAAGAGTATGCACATAGGGAGGAAATACTCAGCTCTGGCTATTGAACTGCTCTTTTGCAATTTCCATTTCAGAGAGAGGGACTGAAGGGAATCCTGCCACTCACCTCCTCCATACCTCCTCCAAGCACAGCTCAGGTCCCCAGACAGCACTTTCGCCAGTAGCCAAGGGCTATCACGTAGACAACTGAGGAGGAATCCAACCCTGAGCAGCAAGCACAGACTCCATGTCAAGCTGGAAACGATGGATACACATAATTCCACAGAGCACAACCTCATCTGTTCCTCCAACATATGTGCTTCTGACACAGAAACTGGTGGGATGGGCACCTAACACGCAAACAGCTCCAGTTTCAGGCATTGCCCACAAACATCAACCTCACACCTACTTCAGCAGGAAGCAGAATTCATCTACACAAACAAATAACTTTTTAGCTTCCAGGTTGATTCAGTTTAGTAGTAGATGTACTGGAAGTATTTGTTGTGGTGAGCATTTCAGCCAAGTAGAAGCAAGTATACAAGAAAGAACAAAAAAATCTTGAAAATAATTTTTTTTTTTAATCTACGCTGTCCATTAAATCTATTATCAAATGCTATTACTGGTCTCCTGACAAGCTCAAGTTTTATTGAAATGAACTTCAACAAGTTCTGTGGATTTTATCAAAGTGCAAGATATATAAATAATCCCTCCTATACCTTTCTCTTGCTCTCACAATATCTAATTTATTGACTGCTAATCATGGGACTCTTATATCCTATTTCTTTCAACATCACAAATTTCAGCATTTTAAGGCATGGTTTCCCCAACTATCAAAACATGTTAAAAAGGCCAGAAGAAAATACCTGAAGTTTTTATTTTCCATCAGTATATTGACTTAACTGCATTTTAGTGGAAAAGACTCCAGTTATCAAACTTCTCATTCTACACACACCAAAGAAATCGGATAAGGAAAAGCATTATCTGAATCTCAGTGGAAAGGCATTTCTGCCAACTGACAAGGTGACCCTTCAGCCCTTCACTGTTATTGCTATTTGATTGTCCTGGCACCTACTGTGTACCATCACTATTTTCCTGAACAGTAGATGACACCTGCTGATCCTACTGCAACCTGGCTTGCAACTCAGAATTTGACTTTCTCCTCTTTACTGTAAAAGAAGCATTCAGTGATGGGAGAAAGATACAGAGGAGGTGACAACAGGACACATGCCCTTATGGTTCTCTGTGATCCAGCACTGATGTGGACTTCACTTAGCTCAGGGCTCTCCTGCTGCCATGTAAGGCTCCATGGCTCAGTAGGTAGCATGGTTTGTGTAAGCATAGCAAAGTGCTATGAAGTACAAGCAGCAGTATTTATTTCATATTTCTCTTCCATGTACCTGTTCAAAGATAACAAATCATAAAGTCTTTGGACACTGCTCCTTCTTTTCTCCTTTCAGACCATCATCCCACATTTCTGTGCCACAGAGCAGTACTGATAATTCATGTATTGCAATGTAATTGACGGCAAGTCAAATAAGCATCCAGTAATACTTCATAGGTGGCTTGGAATTCAATTCTTCCTCTTTTTTCCCTTTTCTTTTTCTTTTCTGTGTGTGTGTGAAGCTCATATTTAAACTCATGTTTATTAACACTGAGACTTACAGTCTTATTTCTACCATCAAAACAAGCACATTAAACCTTGATTTCTGATCAAGTAGAGCAACAAGAAAGTAAGAGTGGATCCCACCCAGGTCCCACTGGAAGGTAAGCAGGAATCCCTAGAATTATCACTCACGGTGCTTGAAAATGCATCATTATTTTCTAAGCAAAAAAGCCTCGTGAATTGTAAAAAGTGCAAAAAGTCTAACAGCACAAGCATTTTAAGAGGGCTTCCACCTAGCTATCTTCCTCTGCATGGCTGTGTTACAGATCACCTATATCACTGTGTTACTGTTATGTGTAATTCATTAGTCCATAGGAGGTAGGTGCTCTATCAGCCCAAAAAAACAGCCTCCAGGATGGATATGAATTATTTTACATACTGTGTTTGTACTTCTCATATCTTAATACTTTTCAAAAACGGTGCTACTCTAGTATGGTGCTCATGGAGCAGCTAGTTTCCATTAATAATGTTCATCCCACTGCTTCTTCTCAATAAATATGGCAACTGAACCAAACTATTTTTTGACTTACGGATTCCATCAGTTATGTTATGTATGCACAGGTAAAGGCTCACTCACTGCTTCTAAAGCACCAGGAAATGCCCTGTACAGAGATCAGATGTAATTTAGTACAGAACTTCATGTTATGTACAGATCCTTGCTCTGAACCTGGTTAAAAGACCTTGGAAGAATTAAAAGACAGGAAAAAAGTAGAAAGCTCAAAACTGTACACATGCTAAATGTAATACTACATTCCAAAATACAAATATTTGCACCTTTGCAGCCAAGTTTTTTGACTGATCTTCCATTCTTACACCTGGCTTTCACGAAAATCTATAGCATAAGGAGGGTGGAGACAAGACGAAGCAAAATCCTCAGCTAAAAACTTTGCAAGCATACTCTTAGTTCGTTTGAACACTATTCAAACTGAGAAGTAAAATGAACCCTTGCCTAATAAATTTATAATGAAGCTGCTTGCATTAATGTTGATTACTTCACCAAACATTAGTTGCTCTTGAAACACGTGAATAGAAGAAATGCAGGTAAACACCTTTTTAAATAGCTCTCTTTTCGACAATGCAGATGTAAAGAGTATTAAATCTTCAAAGATCACCTCACTTATGGCTACTGTACTCCACTCCTTCATAAAGAAAATATTTAAAGACTCTCCAAAAAACGTCACAACTTTTTACACTTTTAAGAATGATTTGGATTTTACAACAAAAACTACTCTAGAAAAGTGCCTCTCTGACAGCAGCTAGTTCCTGAAGTTGGCAAAGTTTATTCTTTATGCATTCCTGTATTAACATTCTTAATGTAGCATTTTCATTTCATGTAAAACCAAAACAGAGTTCTAGATTTTAGAAACCTTAGAAAACTTTGGTTATACATTACCAAAAGACAAAAAGAAAAACAAATGGGCCCTAAAATACAAAAACATAAAATCTGTTTGACACTGTTGCCAGACATCTGTCTCACTTCCCTTACTCCTTTAATGCCAGTTTTGACATAGAAAATTGCTTTCTACTGATTTTGTTTTAATGGTTTCAGAGTTTATCACTCCCTAGGTTCTCTACTGTGAAGTCATAATATTAATTATATCATTAAAGGGTTTACACAGTGTAGTTATACTTGTACGGTTCACTTAGAAGGTAGCAGAAAAGTGGACCAGAAATGTTTTTACAAATGCCACCAAATCTGTGCCCCAACGCTACTATCAGCAATGCTTCATCATCACTCACTCCTGGCCATCCACCGAAGTGCTAGAACTAACAAACAAAGTTAGGGGACACATTGTGTGTACAATGATACTCCTGTAATTCCTCATCCACATTCATGAACAGCTAGAATTAACTGCCCTGAGAGCACTGCTTATTTAACTCAGGAACAGTCAGAGTACATCTCAGCCTGCTTTGGAGATACGAGACAGTCCCACTTTCTGATTATCCCAAGGGCAGCTGCAGAGCAGAATTCAAGGTTGTCTGGATGACATTACCGCTATATTTTCACATTTTCAAATATGTGGAGCACTCTGTAACACTGAACATTGGCAAACTGCTTATTTAAATGCATTTCCTGGAAACTATACAATTCTCTTCCCTTTGTCCAAACTGCAAATTGAAAGTGAAAGAGATCATTGCCTGAAAATCTTAATAGGTTTATTCAAATTCACAAGCTCTGCAGAAATATTTTTCCTTCTAAAATCTTACTTCTTCCTTCATCTTTCAAAGTGTGTAGGTGAAAGCCTGAAGCTCAAACAAACAAGTTCCACTCTCCTACCAATAATATCTGCACATAAACCAAGAACACAATTTCATTTCCAAAGCTGACAGATTCAGCTGGGAAGTCTTCTCTCTGACTTCTCCAGAATACGGCCACATGCTGAGATGAGACATAAAACTGTCATGGTACAGCTCTGTGTTTACTGACTCTTTCCCAGACAAATTTAGTCAGCATATTGTTGCACAGAGCTTTCCAGCTGCTTCCCCTGCTAAATTAGCCTTATCTCCAGCAATCGAGGTACAATTTTCTTTACTTAGTCCATATCATAACTAGTGTGCAAACAATTCTGCTAGCAAAATTTATTCACATTATTATGTGGCTAAATGTGTTGCCTGTAGGTTGTGCAAAGCACAACAAAGTACAGCCATTAAAAAGAGAGAGGGAGGGAGAGAGAAATAAATTTTTGATGTCAACAGTCATTAGATATTCTGGTATTCAAAGAAGTGGCTTCACCCTTCAGAAGGGTGACTACCCCACTTCCCAGCTCTCCTTTAACCATTAAGGTAGTTTAGCAGGACCCACTTGCTAACAGCATCCATCTTAATGATGCAGAGCCTTGGAGATACAAGTCACACACTTCAACTAGTCAGTAGGACATCAATTAAAAAGCTGTAATTTCTGAAAAATTTCAGCAAACGGCATTGAGGAAAAATCCAAAAAGCATTCCCAAGAGGTGACAAGATGCTCTAGATACAGTATATTGATGCAGTAATACTCAAGGTGTTACAGAAGAGAACTCAGGCACTAACTTTCACTGTGATAAAACTTCTGCCTGCTGTTCTAAGTAGCGTGCTAGCATCTGAAACACTTGTAGGAGGCACAGAGAATGTATGTACCTGCTCTAAGATTACCATATCCCCCCCAGTCTATAAACTGAAAATTAAGATGTTCAGGTGCCAACTGACTGACACAAGGACATGCAGAGATCTGGCTTTCAGCTGGCAAAGCCAAAAATTGGAACTGGATCTTCTGAGTCACCATATTAGTCATAGGCTGTCCTTCCTATATCCTGGTACAAATTCTTGTTCAACATGTTATTCAGATCAAAAGAACGGTGAGCCATTTTACACACCATACCCTTCCGAAGCAGCCACACAAAGGAACTATTCTTGGGGGGAAACAATAGGAACTTCTCCTGAATAACAGCAGCAGCTTCAGACCGAGAAAAAGAATACTCCTGTGTGATATTACGTAACAAAATATTGGCAGAAATGCCCAATTTACACGTCAACTGAGAAGACCAGATGAGTTTCCTGGTAGCTATTATTAACGTGATCACTTACTTTATTGCATTCAATATTCAAACATTGCTGTGAAAAAAATAAAAACACTAAACTACTGAGTCCTTTCACCAGATTTTGTCCTGACATTTTTTATACCAAATTTTCAGAACATAGTTCGTTTTTCAACGATGTGGAAAAGTCCCTTTTAATCAAATGCCTCCTGAAGTCCTATTTCTGTAAAGCACAGCAGAGAGTAAATTATTTCTATAAAAGAAAAAGAAATAAAGTATGTCATCTGCTGGGCTTCTTACCACGTTTGCATGTCTTATAACGATCTGTGAAAACTACCTCCATTTTTGTATACCACCAAATGCAGATGTAGGAGTAAGTGCATAAGAATGCAGAAGGTTTTCAGAGACTTTTTTTTTTCATAAGAACTACCGTTCAGGTTGAAAATATATGCAGTTCTAAGCTGCACACACCAGTGCCATAGAACAAAAAACACTGCATATAAGCATTTCTAAATTTGTTTCTAGGAATGTTATTGTTAGAATAGCTTTCAATTCTTTTATTTATTTAGTTAAAACAGTTAAAAAAACCTCCTCTGCTCCTGCTCATGGAGGCTAAGGCTTTCGTCTTTAAAACAAGATACCTCGTTAGGGACAAGAGCTGAGAAAAAACAGGGGCTCTGCAGGCAAAATAAGGAACAAACAGAAACATAGATATAGATGTTATAGTTGTAGATACAGTTATAGCTATTGATAGTATAGACATAGATGTTATAGATACAGTTATTGCTATGGATAATATAGATGTTATAGAAACAGTTATAGATATGGATATCATTACGGATATAGCTTTGTATATAGTTACAGACACAGGCAGAGCTACAGATACAGTTAAAGTTAGTTATAGTTACGGGTATAAAAGCACCTCCGTCTCCCCCCCTGGGACTTCAGCAGCCCCCCTTTCCCACGGCACCGCGTCCCGGCTGCCAAACGCCGTCGCACCGGGGGACTGCCGGGGTCCGCCGCTCGGCAGGTGCCGCCGGGGGGCTGCCGGCCCCGTCCCAGGGCTGGTGCCCCCCCTCTCGGCCTTACCTGCCCGCGGGGAGAGGGAAGGAAGCTCCGGGCAGGGAGGGGATGCCGATGCTGGTGCCGGTGCCGGTGCCCAGCCGCGCCCCTCGCGCACCGCCCAGTCGGGGACGAGCCCTGCGCGGCCCCGGCGGCCCCTGGGCGGCTCTCAGAGCGCAGCGCTGCCCTCTGCCGGCCTCGGAGCCCCCAGGGGCCCTGCCCCGGCCCGTGGGACCCTGCCACCCGCGCAGGGTTCGTGGTTTGAGCTGTGCTCGAAAAAGGGGCGGCGGCGCTGGCTCCCCGCTGCCTTCTCGCACAGCCCGGGCAGGGGCAGGATGGGGCGCGGAGTAGCCCAGGCTTGGTCTGGGGGTAGGACCGGATCGCAGTTTTCTCGTGCAGCTTAATAATTAGTTCACGCAGGGGGACAGCGTACTGCCTGTGCAACAGCAGCACTTTTGCACGGTGCTGCGGGGATGAAAAAAGTTCATGCAAGTGCTGTGAGTAATGCAGGGGGAATTGTTTCGCTGTGAAGCATCGTCTGAAGCACCAGTTATACAAGTCCTCTGAGGGTATCACCTAAGATGAAAGTGTGCTCTTGCCGTGCTTGTTTTATATCCTGTACTCTTTTTCCACACCCAGAGGGATAATTGCAGGTCCTGACCTCTAACTCTCCTTGGCCAAAGGCAGTAATATGAGCACAAATATAAATCAAGCAATAAACAAACAAACAAAAAACAGCAATAACAACAACAACAAAAAAAAAAAAGTGTCATGATCTGCTGTTCTTCAGAGGTAAGAAAAAATAAATAAATAAAATAAAAGCTGGCATTTCAACAAGGAGTGGAGTAAATGCTAAGAAAAGACAACAGCAGAAGATGGTTTGTTCCCCAAGATTCACTGGGTATAGAGGGTAAGGACTCCTTTCAGAGGTCTAAAGAAAAAGTTTGAGGTCAGATATGCAGTTCTACTCCTTGCTTCACTGCAGAGGGTGAAGCAAATAACCTACCTTTCTCTCTCTTGTGCATGCACACACACACACACACACACGGAGTCTGTCTCAGACCAACATTTCCATTAATTTGATTTCCATTTAAAATAAAAACCATTTAAAATGAGAATAGTAAACACATTAAACTATCAACACAGATTGGTACTGTAAAACAAACAAGCAAAAAAACATGCACAGGAAACAGCAACACAATTGAGGCTGACATTTTCCTCATCTGATGTTAGAAGGCTCACATGTTTCATGTTCAAATAAAAGAAAAGATGTACCCAGGCTGGTAAATACAGTGAAAGCTCCTAGTTAGCAGCACAAAATCACCACTAGACTCAAACTTCATAATAAAAAATTCAACTTTCTCATTATTATTTTTTTTGTCATTTTACCAGATGCCCTCATTGCAATTTTAGTTCTGTAATTCATTTTCATTCACTCATCTAAATGCATGATAGTCTCATTGGATTTTTTAAAAGGTAATATATTTGCTGCAACAGAGCACAGGTAGTGAAGATAGCCCCCTGAAAGAGACAAAGAAGCCAGTAAAATCTGGCTCATCCCTGTGTTTTAGGGACTTTCACAGCTTTACACAGTGTGTTTCCATCTTTAAAACCTGAAAGTTTTCATTTCCTTGCTCCATGTAGCTTATCATGCAAAGTTCTGCTCAGAGTACAAGGAAGCAGGAGCTTTCTGTGATGCACCTATTAAAACAAATCCACTACTGAAATTGCAAAGGTGATACATCCACTGACTACAGGTTAGTGGTGTCTGGCAGCTAACTCACAGCACCTTTTCTCTACAGCCAGCCCCCAACATACTTTACTGGAAGCATCCAGCAAGCTATCCACCTGTATATTACCCAAGAACAGAAGATGAGAACAAGTGCATTTGCAGCAGCTGTAGACCCTTAGGATTTTGACTTCCAATTTTCCACACTGAAAAAGTTACAAAAGTAACTAGTTAAGTCTTGTAATTTATTTTACATAATTTGCAACATAGCCTCATGCTAAGATACCAGCCTAGATCTCAGTTCCAGAGGAATCCTCTTGTGGATTTCCATCATGCAAACAAGCATCTAGGTAAGTTTGTCATGTGTACATATATATAGGTATGCAATATGACAAGTAGGTTTTTCTTGACCAACTCAAATATCAAAGCAAGGAAAACACATACACTTCAGAGACTGTCTTTGGATTATACTGAGCATCCTGACGTCAGAGTGACAGCCATTGCCCAGGAGATGTACATCACTGACTAACATTTACTCATTTCTTCTTGATGTGCAGACCTATTTCTGCTGCAGTAGTAAATGTGAAAAAGAAAAAAAAGAAAAAAGGTCAGTATTATCTGCACTTTGTAGAAGTATTTGAAGACAACGGCCTGCTTGAGAACAGTGACAAAGGAAACAAATTGGCACATTGCAATATTTGAATAGATGTGGGCAAGGGTTTTTGGCTGTTTTGCAACTTAAGTTCAAGGTGAACTTTTTCATTTTGCTGTTTCCCATCATAGAATAACGTTCTTAATGCTAGCATTTCTACATATCAGTTATTATATGGAGCTTAAAGCAAAAAAAAAAAAAAAACTTCTTAAAGCCAAGAATCTTTGCCATTACTTATTAATTAATATGAATGGAGATATTTAAATGAATGCCTAGAATTTAACACACATGCAACAAATAACGTTACAAAATGGAAAGCATAGTCAGAGAGGCAGTTTCTGGACCATATTGTACCATAACTACTAAATAATATCCTTCTTCTGCCTCCCAAGTAACATAGCTTGGAGAAACTTCTCCATGTGAACTTCTGATATTGTAGTATGAATAAATTCTTACAGAAATAAGAATGCTGAAATAATCCTCTCCTGTAGACTTGAAGAGGTGTTAGTTGTGGTACAGTAAGATCCAGAAAGCAAAGCTACTCAAAAATAAAATAAAATAAAATAAAATAAAATAATAACAATAATAACAATAATAATAATAATAATAATTCATTTTACATCACCTTCCTTCAGAGCATGTCACAGAAACTACAAACAGCTATCTAGGCAAGGATTAAGACCAAGACATACACTCAAATACTTTTACAACATAGCGTTCTTATACATCTCTCCCTTCATTTTTAAAGGGGATTTTAAATGAGAAATTTAAACCAAAAATTAAATATGGGGCTTTTGTTTCTTTAGTGTTACTTCTCTTTCTCAAGTGTAAAATGTGTGAGATCTTCCCTGAAAATTTGTTCTGCAGGTACAAAATTTGTGTTTTAAATACTGAAATGCAATATCCTATAAAATCCAATGTCATTTTTTTTTCTGTAAAAACTTTTACTTGTTTTGCATTATTTCACTGGAGTGCATTACAGGCTCCAACCAAGGAATGCCAGTGAAAGGTATACGATGATTATCCAAGGCAACCAGAAACATTGCAACCGTAACCTGCACAAACTCTGAGCTCAAGCAGGCATGCAAATCTATATCAAGTATTTGGCAAGAATTGCCAGCATTACACAAGCATCATTAGAGACATTTAAACCTTTTGTATGTTTTTAGATGCAGAAACATGAAAGAGTCTGAAGACTAATGATGGCTATTTGCTGGCAACACCAATGCCAAATTCACCATCCAGATGTACTTCTGCAATCTGCAAGAGGTTGCTCCCTCTGAGCAGGGTCAAAAGATATTTTCGGAATCTATGAAGAGGTGAGTTATATTTTAAGATACGGCTCAAGCCTGCTTTAATGCACTTAAAATTTTTCCTGACACAATCCTGTCTTTTCTGCTCTTAGTGAACTCGAGAAATTTCAAACCTAAAACCAAAATCTCTGGCTGAAGGTTAAAATATCAGACAGTATAGATAAAGCTATTCTGCGTCAAAACCCTAGAATCTAGATGTGCAATTTGCTGCTTATAGTTGCATGTACATGGTCTGATTTACATTGTCTCAACTCCAGAATTCCATCAGTGAGTCAGCAAGAGTGACTTCTCCGTAAACTGCAACCTATTTAATTTGAGAAGGGCTGGAATAAGCATGTACCCTGAGACAGTAGCAGAAATAAATAAAAACCCTTCTATGACAGCTCACACAATTGATCATGGATGAATGCAACCTGGTACATACAGAGCAAGAATATTTTCATCTTCATTTATATCCAGCTCCTCACGCCTACAGCATTAAACATTCAGAATTTGCTTGCTTTACCAGTCACTTCAATACTACACTTCCTGCAGCTTTACTCTTCCCCCTTCACATTTTACTGTTTCCTGTGTCAAATTCATTATGGATTGCATAGCATCCATTTAGCAACCACCACTACCAATGGATCTTCACAGACAATATGCTGAGCATCATTCAGCCCCTTCTACTACAGGCTATTGCTGCAGAATGTCAACAGGTTCTTTATTAGTAGTAATACGCCTTATTTTGACTCCTCACTGCGTAGGTACTGAAAAAAAAAAAAAAAAAAAAAAAGCCTCATGGGATAAAAAGACTACTAAACATAGAGAAAAAAAAAATCAGTATTTTTTCATAACAAACAGGGTCACAAACAACAGACAAGTTTGACAAGCAGACTAGCTTTCACCTGAACAAATACTAGCCTTCAACACAAAGGCAGTGAATCCAGAACTCATGATACAACTTCTAGTTAAGGAACAAAAATCAGTTTGCCTTTCGGGTAAAAATCTTCAAACCTTGATTTTAGTAGCCTTCTTAGAAATGAAGATCTTAAAATACCATATTTTCCCACCTTTGGATCAGATTTCTATTTGTGTAAATGATACCTTGGCAAGCTCATTTGACAGACTGACATGAACGGGAAACCTCATAATTAATCAAATTACTGTAAGATCAAACTTATCTACTATTTTAATGCAACTCCTTCCCATGCTGCTGCAAGCCACACATCAAACTTCAAGGCAGTACAATGAATGCATAATTCAGACAGGAAGATCATCAATAAGAATTTAGACAATGATGTCAAGGGCTGTGGTCCTAAAGTCATGGAACATTAGGCTGTTGAGAGAAACATCCACCTTCAACAGGTACTACTGAAGAGTTGTGGAAGAAGGAGGCTCCAGGAAGAGCTGCTCACCCCAGAACCTTTATATTAAGTCTTCTAAAAGATCTATATATTAATTATATTAATATATAATATATAATATTAATTATATTAATATATAATTATTATATATATTGTCTTCTACCTGATTAAGTCACACAATTAAAAGTAAGATTTCCTAAAAGACAAAAGAAAGTTCAACTCTATTAGCAGCAATAGGATAAAAAATAGTAAAGTAAGCACTGAGAAAATGAAAAAGCATTGAGAAATGTTTAAAGTTTGCAAGAACACGTTCCTCACTATTACCCATTATTATCTTAAGTCTTCAAAATATAACTAGCAAATCCCATTAGCCAGGAAGATATATTGGTCACATATTTTTTTTTACAGCAGAGCAGGTACTATTCCACATTTTTCAAGTCGAAGACAGTAAAATTTTAGGTAAAACTCAGAAAATTTTACCTGAATGTACTTAAAACTTGGAAAAATTTTCCAAGTTATACTGATAAACATCATTCACTGCCAACTGCCAGACATGTACAAATTCCTTTTGAGGGAAATTCTTATGGTATCCCAGTAAGTTTCAGCCCCAGGTGAAAACACAAAAACAGACCACAAATGAAGTTTTACCAAACTGTCATCCTAAATGTGAGTGGCCTTTGGTACACCCTTCTTTCCAAAGTACATGATCTTACTTCAGCTTCACTTGAAGTTTAAAAAGCAAACAAACAAAAAAAACCAACTATCCCAGCATTGTAATACAAAATTTGTGTGAATATAGCACTTAGGGACATGTTTTACTACTGGAACTGGTAGCGTTAGGCGATGGTTGGACTTGATGAAAAAGGGTCTTCTCCAACCTGAGTGATTCTATGATTTTATTCTATAAAAAAATTAGACTCTATTGTATAACAACAGTGACAGAACTAAGAAAAACCTCTTGGATTATATGTACCTGATGATTTCCTCATTGGTGTACAATTTATTTACTTACTACGTTAATTTATTTTGAATTCACGTCCCCTTAGATGCAAGGATTATCTTTTTTCTTGAGAATTGGAAGTCATAAACATACATCACTCTTTAAAAAAAGAAACGAGTTTTTCCAATAATATAGAAGCATATTTCTTCTACCGTACAAAAAAAAAAAAAAACTACGTGTACCAGTTCTTTTTATTTTGATGTTTTCTATGAATTTATGGAAGTTTGAAGTGCAGATAAAGCAATGAAAGAAAACACAAGACTGTCAAGTTATATCAAATACATACATGGTTTTATTCCTGTGTCCAAGTACCTGAGATGGGACACTAACCTTAAATAAGGATGATGACATGTTAAAATTAGACAAACTTGTAATTATTTTCTAGTAAACAAACAGTAAAAATTACTGATTGTTCTTCCAAAATCAAATCATGACTTAGTACTGGATGCACAATACACTCATTAAAAGTTAAATAGCTTTGGAATAAAAGTTTAAAATTCAGTTGTTCAAAAAATATTACATGGAGAACCCTGAAAAAGTCCTTCTTCCTCTGTCTTCTATAATGTCCTCTTCAAAAACACATCCTGCAAGACAGAACTTGTGCAGAGAGGGGCTTATTTTGAAAGTCACTATTATAAAAACTTATCAGGAGAACAGGTCATCTATTTCAAGTCCATATAGTTTTTGTTGTGGTGGACATCAGTTAGTTACACATATCTTGATCCGGAGTATTTGTAAGACCATTACTTTTGTTCTCTTCTAGATACGTAGCTTTTTTCTTAGTCAAAGTAGCAAATAGTGCATCCATCATTCCTAAAACTTCTAGTAGTTCCTCTTGATAGTCAATCTCTCTTCCTATGGCTTCCTGAAGCCTCAAGAATTGTTTATCTACAACTGCTGACTGTCCAAGCACAGGCTGATAAATATCTGTAAAGAAGAGAGTCACTTAAGATAGACATATCTATTAAAGATGTAGAAATTATATTGGCTAATTAGATAGGCATTTAAAGAACCTGGCACTAATCCAACATTGTAGACAAATAAGACAACTTTGCTAGTGTTCTGAAAAACAGCGTTAATTATTGGTACATACCCACAGTAATATATAAGTCAACCTAACAGAAAAAGAAGTTTTTACTATATTGAATACTATTTTACCTCATTGGAGAAACTGAAGTCACTTGTACTACAGAAGTACAGAAAGATGAAGAACCAAAAAAAAAAAAATTAAGAAACCATGAGGAACCTCACAGACAGTATCTGATTTATACTGTCTGCAGGATCAATGTTGTCTAGCAAAATTTCTTTTTGGATCATTTTATCGCCATTGAGTTTATAAACTAAACTATGTAGACGTAGTTTCTTAAAAGGGTAGCATTTTTCACCTTGTTTTCAAATTAGCTGCTGGACTTTGAGAGTCTTCCTTGTGTGGTACTTACCAGTGATCATATCTGCGACAGTTACCAGTATTGGAGTAAATCTAGGTTCAATTACACGCCTGCAAAATTAGAACACATCGCCATTGTAATGTGTTGAAAAATGAAAGTTACAAGCAGCTCTGTCATACTGGCATACAGATAACATTTTTCTTAGGGAAGAGACCTCACAGAACAGCAATCAGGGATATGAGTCAAAAAGGCTGCATGTGTTATTTACCCTCCTCTTTTCACAAAGACAGCAGGGACTGGAGGACTGGCAAAAGCCTCAGGTATGTTAAGACATGGGTTGCATTGAAAAGACAAAAAATAACAGACTAAGGGTAAAATGTGGGGCAAAGGGGCAAAACAGTCTCTTTTGGTGGCTTTCATAATATCAACAAAATCATTCTGTGCTAACATGTAAACTGTCTCAGTACTACAGCCAAAATCCCAGATCTTGGCATCAGAAAGCAAAAGGCACATGAAATTTCAACCAGTGCTACAAACATGATCTCCTGAACCCCTGTGGCAAAAGCTAGTACGAAATATCAGTCTCAAAATAAGTTGTCAGAGTAAGTAAGGTAAAATAATACCTTGTCACAAAGGTAAGGAGGAGACTAATTTGCTTCTCGTCTCGGCCTGCAAGCGCGCTCCTTAGTGTTCCTCTGCGGTTTAGTTCCTGCATAACTGCAACCGTAACTTCAGGGGTATAAAGCCTGATGTGTGGCTGAACACATAGAAGAAGAGTTTAGTATCAAAGCAACATCTTGATACAGAAAACAGGGATGGTATCAGTTTGCAAAAAATAAAATGAACAAAGGACGCACAAGGAACCCACACAGTTTGACTACTTTCTAGTTATACACCAAAAGAAAACTAGTTCAAGATACAGAAAAATCCACTTTGAATGACAGCATACAACTTTGATTAGACAAAAACAAAGCCTTACCTCCAATACTGCATCAAGGGCCTTGGATGACTGAAAGCCCTTCAGTAGCTTGTCGTATTTCCTCAAAACACACTTTGCAGGCTTACTGACAAAGAAATCCTCCTAGAATTGAAATATAAGTTCAGAGTAAGACAAACACAATGAATTTGTGTAGATATAAAATGTAAACATACTACTATGGACAAGCTTGTATGTCTTTGTGTCTTGCCTCCCTTCAACTTAGTGCACACAAAAAAAAAAAATCTTGAGTGCTTCGAGATACATTTTCTCACTTCACCTTACCTGTTTTGGCATGTAATTTCTTCCTTTCACATAGGTTCTATATGCTGGTTGTCTCTTCTTTTGAGACTTTTCTTTGCTTTCTTCAGGTTTTCTGTGTTTAACATTTAGCACCCCATTGGTCATGCCTACAACTATAGTTTCATCTTCAGGCTAAAACGCAAAAATCACAGAGTTAGGAACCTAGTGTTTTATTTGACAACACATGCATTACTACTGTGCATATTTTTCAACTTTCACGTGTAGTAATAAAACTTAAATCATAGTATCATAGAAAAATTTAAGCTAGAAGCCACGTCTATGGGGTTCTGTTGTCAAATTCCCTGTACCTGAAGGACCATCTTCAAAGCTATGATCCTAAGCAACATTATCTATTTAATAAGCCTTTAATAAATACCTAGAAGTATACAGTATGACTAGTTCAGCAAGATTCAAATACACATTAACATCCTTCTCACAAAACCACACGCGAGTATAATCTAGGATAGGTTGTGTTTTTTTTTTCCAAATGGTGTACAACTGCTTTTGGATACTACATGCTATACAGCAGACATAAACACCACCTATGAGAAAGCTAACATGGATCAGCAGCATTTTCAGAAACAAGTGAAAGTTGTTCAAAACATCAGCCAGTGCTGTATGTTCTATCTACATAAAAAGGTTAAATTTATTTGATGATAAAGGTTGTAATTTTAAATAATGCATTACAGAAAAAATACTGACTTTACATATTAAAATGTGGGTTCTGACCCATTAGTACTAATAGATAACTATATGAAAATTTTAAATATCAGCTGAATGCTCAAGAGCTGTTAAGGAAAACAGCGAATGAAATTATTACATAAGAAATAAAAAATAGAAGGTCGTTATGCCATTAAATAAATCCATAATTTGTCCACATCCTACATCCTATGCAAGTCATTCTCAAAAATCAGAAGCAGAATCAGAGTAGAAAAAAATCAAAAAAAAACAAGGAGAATAAAAAGTTGGCTTGATTTGAGACAGAACTCCCTAGCATGGAAAAACAACAGCTGAGGAGGCATATTATAGAAGCCTACAGAATCATGACAGGCATGGATGGACATCAGTTGCTCAGTGTTCCTTAAGGGTATCAAGTGACACTAGTGAAGGTTCAAATGGAACAAAAGGAGGCACCCTTGCTAACTGTTGTGTCAAGAGACATGGAACTCTTCGTCAAAGAATTTAGTGAAGGTTAAAATTTTGTACAAGCTAATGGAGAGACTGAACAGGTTTATACTAGAGAAATTCTTTGAGTTACACAGAAATTGGTATCATCAGCAAACAAGTTTGGAAGAACATCAGATATGCAGGTATGGCATGTGTTTTGCAGTTGAAGCAGAGGCTTGAAGCATGTTTTCTGTGGTTCTGTGAAAGATATGCCGCAATATAGTCTTCACCTAATCCAAATTCATTCAAGACCTATAGCTCTAGTTCTCTGGGGTACAAGGTAGGACACGCAGGAAGATTTTCTGTCGCCCTTAATCCTTGCCCTTCCTCCTTGGTTACAGAAGATCATGACAACAGTAAAGTAGCAAAGACCTTCACAGTCCCTTTTACATATCCTTTACTGGTTATATAGCAGAGTGACTGCATTGTGACAGTTCTGCTTTAAAAAAAAAAGAGGTGCTGGCCTTCAAATTTTTGCCCAAACAGCCAGTTATCCATTGGAACACTTTGGAGAAAAAAGGATCTTTGTTTTCTGTTCCCAAGACAGTAAGACAGCTGGTTTGGCAGACCTTTCTTTATGCTCATACCCCAGGCCCTCTCCTCTTCTTTTCCTCAGACCATTCTAACATCAACAACTTCTAAGACAGGTTCATCCTATTCTAGATCTTCCAAAGAAAGAAATAAAACACTTTTTCCTTTTATCACTGCCATACAAGAAGACTTGGAAGGTTCCTGAAAAGCAAAAAGATGTGTATACTCATCTTAAAGGACTTCCCTTCTAAGCTGCATACTTCCCCAACACTATATATGGTGCCTGATAAACACACAATTTTGTATAGATCTATTCGAGTAACATCTGGTTACCTATTTTAATCTATTATGTTTTAAACCTCTAAATGCAATTTTTACCCAGGAGAAATATAGTCAGTGATTCTAGTTCACATGTTCAGCATTCTGGTGTAACATCTAATAGCAATGAAAGCAAAAATCAATTACTTCAGAGACTTAAAGCTTATCAACAATTACCCTGCCTATAAAAACTTCTAAACTACTTACTGACAATGCAAGACTGAGGATAGATGTTGCGTAGTTAAAGCTGTGGACTACTTTGTAGGAAGTTGTACTGTAAATCTTCACGTGCCTGTATAGAAACAGTGACGATTAAAACCTTGTTACTAATGCCTTCACAGAAACTTTATCGTTCTCAGCTTCTAGGAGATCATTTAAAGAAACTGAATATTTAAGCAAAGCTTTCTTCAGACTACTAGCGAGCTTCTTTGTTATTACCTCTCCTGTAATAACAGGAAGGTTCTAGCAAAAGATTCAGAAAAGAAAAAGAAAGGATTACTTACCCTTACACTAAAAAGATGAAAACAGTGAAAAGGGCAGAAAAGGAAACCAAAGGCAGATGTAAAGACAACTTGACTTCAGCAACACTTATTAGGAAACGCTAAGACAGCGTTCCTCCTAACTTGTTCTTAATTTTAAATGGAAGATTTACTGATAATTTCTGGAATTAAATCCATGGGTATTTTTGCATCCAGCTGCCCTTCAATGATTCGTTTGAGGGTGGAAAATCCTTAACAAATGAAAAAGCTAAACACTATCTTACAAGTATGAACTTTAGTGTTATAAGCATTGAACAACCCATGGCTACATAGTTAATGCAACCCTTCACAGCTTATGCTTTGTGACCACATAGCTTAAGGGAGCCTAGGAAGCACAGCATGGAGGGAAGGCAGGGAGTAAGAGAATAGACCACGGTCACTTCAGACCACTTCATACTTCTAATGTCTTAGAGACAACAGATTGTATAACTGAACTCAGCAACAACAAAAAAAAAAAAAATAAAGAAAGCACCCTTGCAAAGGACTTATTTCACCTATGCACCTTGGGTACATTCTTTCCATTCACAGAGTCACTTTAAGGGAGACAAAAAGCAACAGCACAGATACACCAAAAATGGGCTCTTTTAAAGGTAAATGCTAACCAGTATTGAACTGCGTTGAAGTAAAATAAGAACAGTTTTCTTATTGAGACAGCAAAGGTCAATTCAGAGGTTCAAAAAAACGAATGCTTATTCAGAAGTTCCCCCCATGCATTACCAAATGGCGCATGCAACTCTCACTGATGCTCAGGTTAATAAGAGAAAACGGCAAAACAAAGTTCCAAAATATACCAACCTGTCCAGGGATCCTGATAATAACCTTTGTCCAGAGCTGTTCAGGCATAAACAAGTTACAGTTTTATGATGATTTTTAAGTGAAACTAGTAATTGTCCGCCTTTCAATACATCCCAGACTTTGACATAACGTCCTCCTATGAGAAAGAAGCACACAAAACAGTTGGACATGCACACGTTTATGCTTCTCTGAAGACGTTTTCACACAAGTGACACAGTGCTTCCTTTGTAACAGAGTTTTCTGCACCTGCTTGTGCTCTCCATCCATTATGGCTATACCCTGGGACAAGACACACTACAAGCCTGTTCTTTTTCAGGTGGTTTTGCAGGCATAGCTGAATGGTTCAAAGTATTCCTTACAAAAAGGATTTAAACACTACTGGATCGCAAGACTTCTCATGCAATAGCAAGAGACTAAAAAACATTGCTAAGCATAATTTAGAGAAATGCCACACCTTTCAAAACACTTCTTAAATACGTTCCTTCAGGCCACCACTGAGCCAATAAAGTGCATTTCATCATTGAAAGTGTACTACTATTTTTTAACTAATTACAAGAGAAGCAAATCAGAGATAAGACCCCTACCTTCAACCTTCAGATCAACACCAGTTCCCAAGGAAGATCCTTGAGAAATCTAGCCTTTACATACTTACCACTTCTTGGCCAAATTAAAGCATCACACAGGGAAGACGGCAGCTGAAACATTTCTCAAATTGGGCCCAGCAGAAAACAAAGTTGATTTTATTTAAGTACCTGCAGACACTAATAGTCCTCCTGAAGGGAAAAGAAGCACACTCTCCACTGGGTGGCCATGTTCTATTGTCATGACACTACTTTTTGTTCTTGCATCAAACACTTTCACAGTGTGATCATAGGAACCTGCAAACAACACCACAAATAGCTTCAGTTTTGTAATTCAAGTATTTCAGGAAGTAAAACGGCCACGTGTTACAATCTAAAGGAGCTCCTGACAAATGGAAACAGTCAGTCTTACACCATACATTTAAAATGCCTAGTGGTTTACTTAATTTATAGCCTTCTGGCAGCATAAGGCTTCCAATTCTAGTCCTAGCCACGTGTCAGGTCTTAAAAGTAATTTAATTCTTAACTTTATTTCCCTTCCATTAATCAAGTGTATTAGTAACAACAAATACCAGAAAACATGATGAAACCTACTGTCTTTTGCCCCCTAAATCGAGGAACTCTCGATTTTTCACAGCATTTTAATTTATAAATTCACAACAGATTAATAGAAAGTTGCTGGTAGAAAAAAAAAAAAAAAAAAGGCAACAGATCTTAAAAACTCGTAAGACATTTCATTTCTGAGTCTGCAAGTTTTAGGCTGTATAAATTGCGGCGGAACTACTGCTCTCTTCCAGAGCCCTGATAAAACACTTCCATCAATCCCAGTCAAAGGATGCATTCACAGCATCTTCAACTTTCAAAGGCAAGTCAGAATAGCCCCATTAACCTTAACAGGCTAAAGCAAAAATATGTTAAACACTTTGTTACCCTACAAACACCAGCATTAACTGTGAAAAGCAAGTAAAAAGGAAACAAGACTGGCTCTGAACAGGAAGATTGTTGATGTTTAAAATAAAATACACAAGATGCTACTGTATTAAAAATTTACTGTATTTTTTCTTCGGTTCTATCAAAAAAAAAAAAAACAACACCATGCATAAAAAATAAAATCAAACCTGTTATAAAGACATCTCCATTCAATTTACTTGCACAGCCACATCTCACATAGTCTGTATGTTCAGTGTATGTCACAATTTCTGTAGCACTTGGAATATCCCACAAATTTGATGAATAATCATCACCACCAGAAAATATTCGGTATTTATCAGAGAGGAAGCCCACCACATGAACAGCTCTAGAAACCAAAGTGCACAATAGCCATTGTTAAAATATATTCTTATTTCCACAAATAAAGAGCTTGCTGAAGGGAAGGATTCTCTCTAGTCTGAAAGTGCAAAGTATTTACCACTGGAAATTAGCGAGCCTCACTTCAGAAGTTAAAAATAGTTAATCTCGTACAGTTCCAGCCAGAAAAGGATCTTGCACACAAGATGCTAATCCAAGCACTGCCATGATCTGCATTAAGAGTTTTACAGATCTACTGGATACTCATTCAAGAGCTGTAAATTCTGCATTTATTACTTGGAGGTCTGTGTACTAGCCCTGTCCTTTTGAAATAATAACCTTTAAGCTACTTAAAATAGTAAGCCTTAAGCAAGACTGTGTTGGACACTCTCCTTGTCCTTTAGGAATCACTACCAAAATCAGTATTATCATTTTAACATCCCAACAGAGAATGACTTTGAAAGGAAACATAGATACTTTAGATTTTATTAAATTAACCTAGGGATTAGGACTTCAAATAATACCCTATCTGCAGCCAGAGAGCTCAGATAGGTAGAAACACAATCTCAAGTTCTGCATGGGTGCTTTCCTATAAAAGAGAGTTGTTGTTGTTATTACTCTAGAAAGATAAAACAGCTTTAGATCTTCCAGAGCACAGCAATCTGTTTAATCTAATTATTACCATTGTCCTCTTCTCACTCAAAGATCAGGATTCCTCCTCCAACTTCTTCCACACCCAGGAGCACAGACTTTCCTTTTTTTCTTTTTTTAATTGTTTTTTAAAGTGATTCCTGCTCTTCCTCACATATTTCTTCACAGCTTTTCTAACCACTTTTTACAACTGCTCCTCCCAGCATCAAATAAAATTTGCTTACCAACACCGTGCAGTGACAAGACTGTGTTTACACAACGTATCAGCAAACATCTGCCTTAATTAGAATATGTATTTATTCTTCCATGTGCCCAATTCACATTTAGAGTTAAAAACAGTATCATTACTCTAACCTGGAATTCAATTTTAAAATCTACTTTTCAGTAAGACGTGCAGAAGTTGCAAGCAGCACAGATGAATGCTACTCAGATTTTCAACAACATGCTAAGCAGAGATACGTAAATACACCAGACAAGCTTATGCACACAAAGAACAAAACACTGTCTTACTTAGTATGACCATCAAATTGCCTCAGGGGTGCTCTTCCACTAATGTCAAAGAGACGAATGCTACCTTCCTCGCTGCCAGCAACAAGCAGTTTGCCATCATCCCTGTATGTGGCACAATAGGCAGCATCTTTGAAGCGAGAAAACGTTTTGATCGGTTCCTGAGAATAACGACCGTAAATATGGATCTGGCAAAAGGAAAAGATAGTAAGTTCACTCACATGACAGCAGTTGAACAACAGCAATATGAAAACATTAAAAAAAAGCTACTTACCCTTGAGGAGGCTGTAACAGCATAGTTATATGGAGGAACTGGGGAGAAGTCGATTTTATTTACTGCACCAAATTCCTTTATCTGAACAGGCGTCTAAAAGAGTTGTAATTAAGATGATTAAACACACATAAGTATCAAAAATGAAATCAAAGAATCTATTCTTATTATAGAGCTCAGAATGATATTCAGAACCAAATTATCTGTGAGTGCTATTCCATGAAGCGTCTCTTCTTCTGGGCTACTTTTAACACTATTTTCCACTTTATAATAGACCCAGGCACTATAACAGACCCACTAATTATGACTTTTATTTGAAAAAAAAAAAAAAAGAAGAAAAGAAAGTTCAGTCAGGGAAGGTTATAAATAGCTTAATTGCCCCCGGGTAAGCAGTAAGCATGACTCGGGGATGTTAATTTCATCAGCCTCGCGTTACCCTGGCTCTCCCTGAATCCCCCCGGCGGGTTTCGGGGCGCCGTTGGAGACCCTCCGGAGAGCGGCCGTGCCGTACCTTGTACCCCCGCCAGTACAGCGTGTCCTGCGTCACCTTCTCCCCGAGCTTGGGCACCGCCGGCACCACCACGGGCTTGTAGGACGCCATGGCGGGGCGAGGCGCTGAGGAAGGCTCGGTGAGGGGAGAGGAGGGGAGGGAGGGGAGGCTCGGGGCCGCCTCAGAGACCGCGTTTCCCGCCGCTCTGCGCTGCCGCCGCCATGTCGGCCCCCGCTCGCACCTCGCGGAGAGGCGGTGCGCTCTGCGCACGCGCGCGTCATCGGCGGGCGCCGCCTGCGGGCCAATCGCGGCGCGGCGCGCGAGTGAGGCGCCACTTCCCTCCCCTCCTTCCCCCCCCCCTCACAGAGCGGCTGTCGCGACACGCCTCCCTGTCGTCGTAACTGGGGGGGGGAGGGGGGTGCTGTCGTGGGTCGTGGGCCGCTGCTCGGCTCGCACCGCCTCCCGCGGCACCGAGGGGCGCGCAGCCGCGGTAACTTTTGCTTGGGGGTCTGTGTGCGAGGGGGGTTGCGTGGGCTGGGGGGGGGTCGGTGCTCGCTGTCGCGGCTGTCGTGAAATGGCGCCTCAGGTGGTTGGGGGGGGAGAGGGGCAGAGTAACCGTCTGGTAGCCTCAGACAGAGGCTGGGCCCGTAGCGCCTGGCAGGGTTGCGTCCTCCGAGGCTTTAACCAGCTAAAGCTAACGCCGTGTGGCTAAACGTTGTTAACCCGTGTTCGCCGCAGGTCGCGCAGACACCCGCATCTCTCTGCATGCGGCTTGGCTGGCTGCACCCGCACCGGGCGGATACCATGGAGAGACCCGCAGCGTAAAACCTGCGCCTGACTGAAGCCATGGCGTCCTCAGCGAGCTTAGACGCTGGGGCGCAGCTGATTGTGGAGGAATGCACCGCTAGCTACAGCCTCCCCCCCATGCCGGACATCAAGGTGGAGCGTCAGCTGGACTCCAGCACGGAGGAAGGTCAAACGCAGAGCGTCACCATGGGCATGAAGTTCATTTTGCCCAATAGATTTGATATGAACGTCTGCTCGCGGTTTGTGAAGTCTCTGAATGAGGAGGACAGTAAAAATATTCAAGATCAAGTTAACTCCGACCTCGAAGTGGCATCTGTCCTATTTAAAGGTTGAACTTTATGGTACAAATTGTTGTGTCTAGACTGTTTCATCCTGTTAAGATGCTGCATTTAAAAAAAAGTATCTGCCATATATGTGTAATCATTTCTAAGATTTGTTCTGCTAGCATTTTTTATAGATGTCTTACTGATTATTACTGTAAAACTAATTTTTCCCAAGTGTATTTTATTGCACTTTTTTAATTTAAAAAATGATGGCACAAAAAGCCTTTAATTTATTAAGACCTGATGCAGATTATGAAAACAAGCTTGCTTCTTCTGGTAGCAAGCCCTATTATAAAGTCATACGATATGCTACACATTGTTGAATATGTGTCTTTACAAAACATTACTAAAAGTACTATATGGTCATTTCAACTACAGTAGTGTTCTGGATCATGTTTTATCTTTTCACTGGTATGATGTCCAAATAACAGGTCTTGCAGTTTACTTTGCCCTGTGAATATGGATAGACAAAGCCCGTCTTCATTGTAGCAAGTGTCTTGCTGATTCAGTTTCACACTATTTGAAGGTGAACAGTGCTGTAAATCTGTAAATTGTTCTCTGTAGCTAATATTTAACCATTGCTGTCCAGCTTCATAAGAATTGATCCATACTTTTTAATAGCTGAGCATGTTGATAGAGAAGGGAGTTAGGGTTTCTTTCTATTTATTAGTGGTAATTATGTTTTTGCAGTGCTTGCTTTTATATTTCAGACGCTTAGTAGTTCGTTTTTTCATGATATTGAATTTGACCCATTTCCTATAACAAATACAAACACAGACCTATTGTGGATTTTCATGATTTCTCTGATTTGTGTTGTTTGGCTGCAGTTCAGCCATTGTAATTTTCAAACTTTTTTGATTTGCAGGCCCTTAAATGCTTTCTAGTGGAGCTGCAGACCTGAACGGCAAATTTAGACCCATCAGCAATAGGGTTGTTTTTTCTTAGGTAACATTTGTGAACCCCTTAGAAGTAGTCCTGCGGATCCAGAGACCGCAGGTCAAAAATCCCTGGTAGGTCTCTTAATTTGATAACCTCAGCTGTAGCTGTTTGATCGGCAAACAGAGTGTAATTTTATTTTCATCCTTTTATCCTGTACTTCTAATTGGTTCCATTCAGAAATTTGCAATTGGGCTTATGACCAAGAGGTTCACGATAGTGTGAATTCAGTGTGTGTGTTAATTAGCTTGCAATCACTGATTACTGGTGCACACTGGTTTCAAATCAGTTTAGCGAATACTGGAATTTAATCCTTCAATAGGTCTTTCCAGTATTCAGTCAGCTAGCTTCTTAAAAATTATTTGGCTTTTCAGCTACTTCTCAAAATCAAAAGCTATTGTTTTGAGAATTGGAAGCCAAGATGCTCTGTCTATTCTGTAATACCTTGCTATTAGATTCTGATACAAAGTTAGAAAAGTCAGTACTGATAAAAACAGTAGCACTGTGTGACTTCTGAATTCTAAGTGGTGGCCTGCTTCTGCATTTTCTGGTAGCTAGTTTGGAAGATCTTTGTTCCTACTGGATAAATATTCTTAAGACATCCATAATGTAGTCACAATTTTATTCAACAGGAGTTGAAAAGGTCTTAGTGAAGAAACACAGTGAAGGTCCACCCATGAAGTGACCTTCACCCAACCAATGAAGGTTGAGTCTATTGGTCAAGGAGTAGGTAGAGTATTGAGCTGAGTGGCTCGTGACTGCAGGACTGAATGAGGCTAACTCATGTTTTCGTTGCACTGGAGAGTGCTAGTAAGAATATTGAATGCGAAATGGAGCCATCCTACCTGGTAAATCCGTGCTGCATGTGTTGGGAATCTAGGCAAAGAATTACCGCACTTAGACAACAAACTGTTTCTGGGTGAAGTTATGCCATATTTAACATATGGGTTATCAGTATTGCTTTATGCCAGAAATGAAAACAGCCCTTTAATCAACTTGCATGACACATGGTGGAAAAAGCACATGCCACAAAGCTTACTTAGTGTAGGTTTGAAAGATCTTGTGGTAGCGCTGTTTTCTACTTTAACTTAGAATCTGTGGCTTTCTTTTTACTTACTTTCTAGCATTAAAACTATGTCTGTTTTCTCTGTTCAATGTAGCTGAATGCAACATCCATACTTCTCCTTCCCCTGGTATCCAAGTAAGGCACGTTTATACTCCATCAACTACAAAGCATTTCTCACCAATAAAACAATCAACTACCCTAACTAACAAACATAGGGGAAATGAAGTGTCTACAACACCTCTGCTTGTAAACTGTAAGTATCCTTCTGCCTAACTGTTAATAATATTTTGTGAACTGCAAGTTAGATGCTTGCCAGATTTTTTCCATTTTTCCTTTGTGTGTGTGTTGTTGTTGTTTTTAATATAGGAAGAAAACATTGAAATAATCTTGTCTAATGTTACAGGGTTCCAGCCATAAAATAATGCATGTGCTGTACTGAGCTCATGACTGAGGTGTATTTTCCAGAAAGGATCCAATTCTTGATTTGAAAAGTATAGAGAAAGATTTTTCTGATCCTTTTAGAGCTTCAAGCTATTATTTATGATTTTTTTATTCATGACTTTCAAGCATTTTCTCTATAAACTACACTCATAATCTACTTAATCTACTATCAACAGCTTTCTTATAAAATCATTTTTAAGTCTTGATTGTGCATCTTTCTTAAATCAAGCAAGACCAATGTTTAAAGAAAAAAAAAGCCTGTTTGCATGGGAAAAATTTATCTAGAACTGTATCATGTGCCTCAGCCTGACTAAAATAGTCAGTCTTTCTGAAATAAATCAAACTTTCATGCAGTGAATAGAAAGAGGACACTGAATATTTATGTATGTGTAACCACTAGCTAGTTTTCTTGCTATATAAGTCAGATAAATTGCATATATTTCCTCCTGAGCACTTTTCAGACCTGCCCCTATTTGTAATTGTCAGAACCATGCATCTGTGCAGCATTTACTGTGGGATCAGCGAATTTTTCTTTGTAACTCCTTAAGAATTCTGCTGCCTTTAATGCTTGGTACTTGTTTGTTTTTGTTTTGTTTGTTTTTTTAAAAAGCTGTAGATGTCATTTTGTGCATAGTTCTGTAATGTCTGATCCGTTCGACATTGTAGTGAATAAGGGTCGTGTTAGGGACATCAGCTAGCAGCGTGACAGGTTTCCTGGTAGCTTGTGAACTCTTATAATAATTAATGATGTTAGAAATGTCGCTTTTAAACTGCACAGCCTTAATTTATCAAAAGATGCTTATTTTCATTTGATAAATGTTCTTAACGTGATCTTGGGTTGCTGACCAAACAGCAGAGAGGGTAGTATGTTGCCTTCAGAGGAGTCAGTGTAGGAAGTATCTCTGTTTTCTCGTGTAATTTATACATTAATTAAAAATTACCAAAACCTTTGAGGCATTTAAGAAACATCTCAGTTTTTGACATAGTGATTCTAGTTCAGAGTATAAGATGAAATCTATCCACGCTCTTAAATCCAGATTATGTACAGCTCAAGCCAATGGAGGTGGTAGGCCCAGCTCCAAACAGCAGAATGAAAACTGGTGTGCGTATCACCTGCTTTTGCTTCCCTTTTTGTAGCTTTATCAGTTCACCAGCTGGCTGCTCAGGGAGAAATGTTGTATCTGGCCACGCGTATTGAACAAGGTGAGTCTAAGGAAGGTTAAATAACATCCTCTTTATCTTCGGCGCATTTATAACCTGCTGCACACTTTTTCCCCAAAGCTGCATTAAAGATACCTCCGAATATGGTACAAATTGAAGGATTTTTTTAGATATCTATTCTTTGTAGGTGTGGACTGTTGTTTTACATGAGTCTTCTATTTACTCACTGCTATGATTTGGGTTTAAAATGAAACATTAATATTAATAGGAGTTGAGGAATCCCTTCCTCCCCCCACTCTCCCACTGTATAGGTGATCTATGGAGATGAGGGATTAGAATCTGTTGGTTCTATCAACTTCTTTTAAAGTCATTTAAAACACATTCTATTAATCAAGGCTTTCTGATTCTATTTCATTGATCAACATAGAGAGCTGTGTGTTAGGTAATTTAAACTGGACCACACCTGCAGTATAGTAGCACTACTCATTCGAAGTTGTACTGTATTCTTCAGTGTCTGCAATTGTGTGTCCGTAATACATTTACAAAATTTCAACTCTTCATGATATTTTAAACTGTTCATAGTTTATTCTTATTCTGATATTACTAACCAGCCTTTCTTTTAGTCCATCTCTCATGAAACATTTATAGAAAGCAGGTATTAAGTAACTCAATCCACATACTTTTGTTAATGCGTCGTCTGTATCGAAAGCAAACTGATTCTGCAATGTTGGTAATGGTTAAATTATGGTGCTATGATAAACATGGGATTTTTAAAGTATTTAGATATTAAAAAAAATAATGTCACCTACTTGTTAAATATATATATATATATATATACATATATTCTTTTTTTCTTACATCAGCTCTATAAGTAGACCTTAATATACCTTAATAAGTAGACCTTCTATAAAACAGCCAATTGATTAATTGAACTTTGGGAGCAATGGGGTTATACTGTCTGTATTACTTTACAAGCTAATTCTTTACAAAACTCTTGAAAGAGTGCTTTCTACAGTGTAGTACAGAATGTATTATTTGTTTTTTCAAGCAGTACTTTTCTCCCAGATTACAGACAACTTGTAATATTTTTAAGTAAAAACAGCTTGATTCGTAGAACTTAAAAAAAAAAATCTTAGGTTTTACTTCGGTCAGTTGGATTTTTTTTCCTTCAACAAGGATATTTGCACCATCTCTGGGATAGCAATTTGTTTTAAAATTTAAGATGAGAACAATTTTCAGGGCACACTGCTACACCAGTCCATTCACAATGAATATGTCAACACATTCATTCTACCAGCTCTACAGTGCATTAGTGAAAGGGATTCATAAATTGCATGTTTTCATTTAAACAGAAAACGTAATCAATCATAAGGATGAAGAAGGATTTACCCCTCTGATGTGGGCCGCAGCTCATGGGCAGATAGCAGTAGTGGAATTTCTCCTCCAGAACGTAAGGAGAAGAGCACACTTACATATCTTAATTTACTTTGTATTTTATTTTGCCTTTCTGAGTTTGTCAATGCTGCTATGTGCTTAGAACTTTTAAAATGAAGTTCTCTGTAAAAATGTCACTTCAAAAAATTCGGTTCATTTGCTTTTCTTTTTATTACAATTTTAGGGTGCAGATCCTCAGATTTTGGGGAAAGGGCGAGAAAGTGCCCTCTCACTGGCTTGCAGTAAAGGATACACAGATATTGTGAAAATGCTGCTTGACTGTGGAGTTGATGTCAATGAATATGACTGGGTAAGTCTCTAGACTGGATTTACATCTGTGTGCACTTAGGTCAGACGCTTGAAGCAGGGCACAGCATTGGCTTGGGTTTGAAAATTGTTATACCTCTTCTGAAGTATCTGACATTCCCCGAACACACGGGATGCTTTTTGATAACAAAAGAGAAACTAGCCCTGCTAGTTATCACTTCTTGGTAAAAAGAGAATGAGGCTAATTCTGTACCCTTGTAGAACAGTGAGCTTACAGTCTAACCAGTAGATGAAAAAAGATTGAAGTTGTAAAGGACCAAAACTTTCTGATAAATGGAAGTATGCTAGTGTGCTAAGGAATTACAGTTGCAGAATGTTTGGTTGCTAAGTGTCTAAGGCTTTTTTCTGCTTTTGCAGAATGGAGGAACACCTCTGCTATATGCAGTGCATGGGAATCATGTGAAATGTGTAAAAATTCTTCTTGGTAAGCAGTCTATCCAAACTGAATTATCAGTAGTGATGTGCTATCAGTTAGCATGGTTACAAATCTGACTTTCTTTTCGTATTTTACATAGAAAGTGGTGCTGATCCAACTATTGAAACAGATGCTGGTTATAATTCCATGGATTTGGCTGTAGCCTTGGGCTATCGCAGTGGTGAGTATTGGAAATGTATATTCCTTGATTTTTATTTTTTTTGCTACTCCTTGTTTATGCAGCTGCTGCAATAGCCTAATAGAGTTTTATTCCTTATGCAGCTGTATGAAGATCACTGTCCTAAAAATCTTAATATACCTAAATGTACCAGCACAAAATGAGCAGTTTTTCTTCCTTGTTCAGAAAACCAGGTTCCTACTGAGAATATGTCACTGGCATGGATCTGCATCTGTGGGCACAGACAGCACTGTATAGGGCTGATGCAACCATGATCCAGGCATGGGGAACTAAGCTGCTCCCCAGCTCTGCACAAGGAATCAGAGTTGCACAGGACAATGCTAATAGAGCTTTCAGCCCTCCTGAACCACTCACCCCAGTGCTCTGTGTGATTGGTATGATGTGATGTAGTTTGCAAAACCTTCTGTGCTGGTCATACTAGGTCTAGTTCATCTAGTTCATCATGGAGGCAGACAGTAATAGTGTGAGAGTCAGTGAATTAGTCTACCTTATTTGGCTCCGGAAAACAAAGAGGCAGAGAAAGCTCTCTTGTTTTTCCCTTATGCTGCCTTCATTTTGAAGGCTGTGAAATGTCTGTTGTTACAGAATCTGGAACTGAACCAAAAAATGAGCATACTGCTGCACATGTAGTTTCTCCAAGCAGAGCCCTGTGCTTATGGACAAACCAGTAACTTCACAGTCCTACACATCTGGGTGTAGGACTCATGCCAGAATTCAGTCTCAAAATGTTCCACAGAAGTAGTTTCAAATAAGTAAACATTCTTTTCCACTCTCCATGTAGAGGCTTTAAAATTTGCTTTCCATAGCTGTCTGCCTATTCAAACCAGAGAACAGATCATCATCCTCCGAAACTGCCTGCCTTACTGAGTGTATTGTTTTTTAATTATATGAGGCTTTTATTTTCTGAAGGGCTGCAAACTCCCTTCTCAGAATGAATTTATTCCTGTCTGTTTTTGTTAAATGTTTGTAGAGGACAAGTCAGCATCTCCTAAAACAAAATAGTACATACCTAAAGACTTGGAAGAAACACTGAACACTGATTAACCAGACTGTTTCTCTACTTTAGTTCAACAGGTTATTGAGTCACATTTATTACGGCTACTTCAGAGTATCAAGGAATAAGAGCTGGCTCTTCTGTGGCTGTCAGTTCTCGTCTTGGAGATTTAGATTTCTTTTTAGCTCTGTCATGAGTGACAACGGTTGTTTTGTAAATTTACCTCAGTAAAACTATGTGCTGTTTTTAGTTAAGCTTTTAAATATGCTTCCTCTTTCATAGAAATGTTTGGTGTCATCCTTTTTCTTGAAGATATTTTATATAACTTAGAAAGAAAAGATTGTTTGTCTTGCATGAAAAAAAAAAAAAACAAGTTTGACCGTGTAAATGTTCATACGGAGTGCATTGGGTGGTGCTGTGCCAAGAGTACTACCTGATCTTGTCATTGATATGTATTCACGAGAAGACAATAATTTAGATACTGAGATATATCACCATAGAATATAGATCTCTTTACTGTTAGTGGTACCCGTTTGTGATGGTTTTCAAGATCCTCAGTTAGTATTATTGTGTCAGCTTTTGTCTTTGTATGATTTTTAAGAAGTTATTAATAAATTGAAAGACTTTGATGGTAGTTTGATTCCTGTTAGATTTCTTTCCACATCCCTCTGCCTTCCTGTTGTATTCCTGAAACAACTGGACCAGAGTGGTCTAGGTAGAAACTTAGCTGATATAAGGAAATCCAAGTGCAGAATACCTAGCTCCTAAATATCCTCCCTGCAGTGGCTGAACAGCAGACAGTGTGGGAACAGAAGCCAGAAAGTGCTGCATTCCAGCCTTCTTCAGCTGTTGTGTGCTCTTTTGCATGTCCCAGTGTAGCTGCAACAACTGATTTTTGCAAATGGTTGAAAAAGCAGGCAATGTTAACTGATTTCCTGGGACTCATGCACTTAAAACTACAATGAAATAGGATATGATATTTTAAATAATGGAAAAGCTTTTGCAACAGACTTTTCAGAAGTTTTTCCCCCTGACAATACATATGCATCCCCCATGCATTGTTCACATATGTTTACCTAAGCATTTATCCATTGTGTCCACTAGAGGTCTGGCATCTGTACACAAAAATACACCTCTGAGCCCCTCCTTTCTTAGTCTATGTGTAGTGAGTGCAATCTCCAAATTGCTCTCCACCAGCAGCTCAGAAGATGTGAATGAATCCAGGTAAGTTACAATAGTAAAAATACAGCTAGTATCTCCGATGTGTTTTTCAATTTGAAAAATCATTCCATACAGAAATCAATACTGTTTACAGTATTGGTACTGCAGTCCCAACCAAAACTCCCAACTAGATGGCTGGGGTAATCCAGCCTAGTTCTTTGGGTCAGAGACAGAGAAATTATGGATTCAAAATAGTAGCTTTTTTATTTCAAAGTGACTGAATATACAGTAGGAAGACGTGCAGGGGAAAAGAACAACAACACAAGATAGATTAAACCTGAATTTGTGGCCAAGTTTTTCTCTGTAATGAAATGCGTGATCTGTAAAAGATGTAAATCAGGTCAGAATTAACCTCTGCAATGTGTTTGGTTTGGTTTTGTTTTGTTTTGTTTGTGAGAGAACAGAATACCCATTTCTTTCTGAAAGCTGAAATCTTGAGTGTAATGAAACTTAAAGGAGACACTTGAAGCAAGAACTTGTAACAACTTGCAGGTGTTGGTGAAATCCTTGCTATGTTTAACTATTATCTACCTTTTTTATGTAGGAATTTTTTTATTTTTTTTTTTTAGAAAAAATGTACTATACGTAATTTTAAAACAATATGAAGTGGCATTTGCTGTAAAGTTATGTGGTGGAAATACTGAGATTCAAAAGCCTGTGTAAAAACAAATGGCCTTCCATGTTTATTGAAAACATACAATGCAAAGTTTTCTTGCAATAACATAACCTGAGCCATTTCTGACTGATTTCTAAGGCATCCTCTATAAAAACATGCTGTTTCAGTATGCATAAGCAAAAAAAAATCTTTTTTTTCTTTATTATTTATGTTACAGGAAAGTAATTTTTTCTAAATCATGAACATTCAGTACCTGCTTTGTATTTTTTCTTAAACTTCAGACAATACTGAGTTTATACAAAATAAATTGATTAATGGTTATGTATTACCTGAAAATGTATCCTAAAAAATGTTGGGGTTTTTCAGATAAGATGGAAAGATGCGAATTAAGACAGTAAAATGTAATTTTTCTTCTTTTCGCTGTAGAATTTCAAACAACTGTCAGATAACCACTAAGCATCCCACAAAACTGAGTAAAACGGTGAAGATGATCGTCCTTGAGAAACTTTTCCTGTATTAAGAGCCCTTTCTATAGTGAAACTTTATGCTGCTAAAGCAATGATCTTGGAATTGAAATTTTCTATGGCAGTTGTGAGGGTGCTGTGGGGGGAAAAAACAGCAGTATTTCACAAGCCAGGTTTTGAAATATCAGCCTGCTGATTTTGAGTGAAGGATTTCTGCAACCACTGATGGCACGGAGAAGACACTAGGAATTACCTTTGAACGACATACTTTAGTCTGGACTTGTCATTGTTTTTCCTTGCCACAGCATGCCACAAGACCTGAGGAATTTGAAAATTCTGAGATCACAATCTAACTCCATGTTGATTTTGTAAAAATCACTTGCCAAAGTAATTCTTTTGTGGGAGCATTAGAGTATTTTACATTTGAAGGTGAATGATACATACTGCACTTCAAAGTGTTAGCAAACAAGTCTTTTCTGAATAAAGAAATTATTTTTTTTGCCAAATTAAATGTGCAGCATGTAATCATAGATGTCATGAACAATGCCTCACAAAGCAGATTGCCTTGCACAGCTTGATATAGCAGTGATAGAAAGAATAGTTCAGAGCTGTACAAAGTCTTTGTCTCATTCATTCACATTTGACTTTGCAAAGTATTCTGGTCTATTCAACAGAGAGACTGCACAACAGATGAACTCCAGTCTGCAGTGCACTGGGTAGGACGCTTATCAGAATTAACATTCATTTATGGCTGCTGCTGGCTGCAGTAGATTGGAAGCCTCACAGTGAAGACAGCCTTTATCTGTCTAGCAGGGAGGTAAATGAAAGCTGAAGAAGAAAGAGCAGTTCTGTTCCTAAAGATTAGTAGTATAGATGAGAATTAATCCTACCAAGGGAAAAAAAAAAAAAAAAAAAAAAACCTTTACACATAAGTTTTCAAAAGCTCAGAAAAAAAAATAAATCTGCATTTGAACAACTACCAAGGACAGACAGTGAAGAACAACCATAAACAGATTGTTAATAAATGATTAAAGGAAGTTAATACGTTGTCTTTAATGTGATTCCTGAAGGAACATAACTTTACAGCTACACATCTCCACCCAGACAGGATTCATTCAAGTGAAGAGTTAATTAAGTACAAATCTAGCATTACTATTTGCATGTAAATGTGATGAGAATTTTGTAAAACACTCCCCTGTCCCAGTTTTCTCCAGGGCCAGTTACTAGTTCCACTCTGTTGCTTTCTTTGTTCATCCATCTTGTACCTTGAATTCCCTACTTGAGTTTCTGTGATAGCAGAGAGCAGCAACCTCCTGCCAGATCTTCTCAGGGTAGCGCCTCATCTCTCTTCAGCCTGTGAGTTTTTCCTTGGTTTAAAAAAATATCAGGATCTTACACTTCCTCCTCATACTGCCCAGAGAGCTGATGCCCACAGTGCAAAGTCAAGGACAGGACAGAACCCTCCACCTTTTCCAAGATCCACGATGGGTGTGCTCAGCTCCCCGCAGTGGCTCCATAGTCAAACTCCACCTGTGCGGCAAACTTTCCCGTGTGGCACTCCTTCAGACAGAAACCAGCAGATGGTTTCTAGCTGCTACTCCTGCAGAACGAAGCACTGGAAGCACTCTGTTGCTTAGCTCCAAAGATGCAGAAATCGGCCATTCAATCTTATGCTTACTCAGCTGAGAAATAATGTAGTGAAGCTTCTATTTATGGCAAGCATTAGTTTTGGATTTCCAGGGCTGTTTTACTGCACCATAATCTTACATTTTTCCTGTAGCCTTTAAGTAATTTTGAAGTTCATTTCTTTAACTCCTGGTGATGCTACTTAACTCACAGCCATAACAGAGGCCAAAATTACTGCTTCTTCAACTGGTTTATGATTTCTTGGAACAAAAAGACCAGAAGTAGGGCAACCACGAAAGTTTATCCTAACTCTAAGAAACTCACATTCACTGCTGTATATAATCCCTAGCATGAGAACTGCATATTCTCATGAAAAGACTAAGGGATGAGAGAGAGAGGGAGGCAGAGACCAAGAGAAACAGACAGAAAAGGGAGAAAAAGAGAGAGGGAAAGACCATTTGTATTTACTGTGATGGACTAAAATCTATTGTGCATTTTTCATGAGGGAGCTGATTGTTAGGGGCATTCCAGCAGTTTGTCCTGACCATTGTGGACCAGATTGTTTTTTTCTCTTACAACAATGGTATAAATCACCAGAGTGCAGACATAGCCTGTCACTAGACTGATCATCATTAGTATTGTTATAACAGTTCCGCTTGCATGCACCTCCTGCTGTGCAGCACATATGCTTTCAGGAAGTATACTGCTCTGTCTGGCAATGAATGTATAACCGGGTGAATAAGAAATCCAGTCACTGGGTGCTTTGAAGATCAAAGATATTGTTAGGGGCTAGTCCTTAGGAATGACGTCTGAATAGATCTTTCTGTTGAGGTTGATTTGTCACCAAATTAAGCCAGCAGTTCTTTATGCATATAGGACTGTAGAGCATGTCAGTCTTCAGCAGATGAACACTGATGGAGTCAACCATACACACAAAAGCTGGCAGATCAGGGAAGGTTTCAGAGCCCAACAGAAAGTGAGATGTAAACTGGGTATGGCAACCAGGGGGATTATAGCTATGGGACTGCATCATATACTTTATTCTTTTCCTGCAAGAAGCAGCCTAAGTAATCTCCAAATAATCCGTAAGAATAAATAAATAAATAAATCCTGACCTGCATCATTGGGAATATTGTTTCGATTCTTCACGTAGACCAACTGCATGCCTTTTTTTTTTTTAATCATTTTTGTCAAAACATGGCAAATACAGAACCATGACATGCTTTCCATATCCCTCAAGTATTTTTAGTACATCAGCATTTCTATTTCATAAATGAAAAACACAGTTTACAGGCTAGTACCATTTTCATACAGATCCCAGCATTTGTCTCAAAAGTATTTCAGCAAACCTATTATACCATCTGATGGCTTGACTCAGCCTTTCTAAATCACCATTAGGTTTACCATTGGGATGGACCTAGGCTGTCTTAAGCATTTTCATAGATTCATAGAATGGTTTGGGTTGGAAGGGACCTTAAAGACCATCCAGTTCCAACCCCCCTGCCATGAGCAGGGGATGCCACCCACCAGACCAGGTCGCCCAGGGCCTTGTTCAACCTGGTCTTGAACACCTCCAGGGATAAGGCATCCACAACCTCACTGGACAACCTGTTCCAGGGCCTTATCATACTCTCAGTGAAGAATTTATAACCTACAGGCTCAAAAAACAGTTGCTTTGAAAAACATCATAAGAGCAGGTTGCCTAGCTATTCTCTACCAGTGGTATGAGGTTTATCAGAAATATTGGGTAAGATCATAAGCCTAACAACATTGCCATTGTTTCTAAAAAGGGTTTTGTTTATAAGTATAATGCTTGCCTGCTTACATGTGTGAGAAAAATCTCAATTTTTTTTTTTCAGATAGAATATTCTGTGAAGCTATTTTATTCATGATTGCAAGGGCAGGCATCCTGCAAGGAGGAGGGCACAGTAGAAAGTATATCATAACCTGATTCCTGTGCCCAGGGCTTTGCTCAACTCCCCACAAAGAGCTAGCCATCCCCTCAGGCGTCCCAAGATTGTGGACGTACAGGGGGCATCAGAAATGGCACCAGGCCGTTCTTGCACAAGGCTTTGGGCCATGCAGAGGGAGGTCTCTAGCTCTGAGGAAGATTTCTATCCTGGCCTTGTCATGAATGGCCTCCTTCAGAAGCCAAGGAAGATGGTGGCAGGAGGTTGGCACTTGGGCCTGTCCTCTCCTCTCCTGTGACAGCAGTGCTGAGAGCGGCTGTCCAGGAGCTCCCAGAGCACTGCGAGGTTGGAGAGGGAGCAGCCTGGGCTCCCCCCTCTTCCCAGAGCCCGCTCGCATCGTGCCGCCGGCAGCACAGAGCCCAGGCCTGAGCAGGGTCAGGCCACCCCAGCACCCTGCGGGCACCAGCCAGGGAACACTGGGAGAAATATCTCAATTTTTCAGACAGGATCTTCCCTGAAGTTACTTTATTCACGATTGCAACGGTGGACATCCTGCAAGCAGGAGCACACAGTAGAAAGTATATCATAACCTTATATTCCCCATTACCCGATACCTGATTTCTCCCCTCTTTCCTCTTTGGCTGAGTACTACACGTTCACAAGCTACTTGACACCTTTCTATACCATAGATGTACAATTTTATTTGACCAACCGTTAATTTCTCCTTTTCCATTTTTTTTTTCTCCTTCTTTCGTGACCAGAGGACCCGTGATTTTCGTTTTTACTGTTTTCGTACTGCTCGTCCTGTTTTTCTTAGCTATCTTCCTTTTTTTTGGAACAGTAGGGCCTTCCCCTTATCTGCTTAATGTACTCTCCACTGCTATGCTACTGTCACGCCTGCACAATCACTTTTGAATATGCAAGGTTAGTGGAGTTTTCCACTGCAAAAAACAGCTTCTATTGCAAAAACACAGCTTTGTTTCTCACAGATGAAATGTGAAGATATCAAGAGCATCTACAGCCTTCTAGAAAGTATACTGTTGCATTTTTCTACCTCAGTAACTATATTTTGAAGTTTCAAGTCCCCCTTGGAGTTTAACTTAGTCTTGCTGATACAGTTGTCTGTCAAATATACTGTATTTCCTAATGAGACAGGAAAGACACAGAGATGGGGTAAAGCTGAAAAACAAAGCTTAAGCCCATGTTTTGAAACAAATAATAGCAATTTATTTTCAAAGTGTAAATAATTAAAATAGGACTATGCTAAAATGTGAGAAGCATATATAATGGGTGCAGAGTGTCTATTCTATGAACATGAGAGGGCTGACACACTTAAGACAGAATGACAATTCATCTAGCCTACAGCTCCTGACAGAGGTCAGTCTAGACATCAGTGTAGATACGCACAAGGTCACACCTAAACAAGTCTCAGTTTT